>NW_016194140.1:0-3195 GCF_001687245.7 Rhagoletis zephyria | reverse complement strand
TTTATTGGTTTAGGGCAGAGGATATTTGAGTTCGATAGATAAGTTGGCAAGAAGCGTATTAGGAATAAAATTACATAGAAGGCGACAGAAAAAATTTCCAAATGTTCTTTGACTGGAGTTAGGTCCTTACGGCAAAAGTAATTTCATCTTAATTTTCGAATGTTTTGAAGTCTAAGAACCAGAGGTCGAAAATATCCCTCTCCACTTTGAAAGTGTTCCAAAATAACCGTCACTATTTAAGAGAAAAAGGAGCCCACAAAACAGATCAGGTGGTTTATTTTTTGTAGATGTGTGCTCATCTCAGTGGGAAAGGGTTATTTGCATACCTTTTTCCTTTGCTATTGGATATGGACATTTATCGCTGGGAGAGGAAAAATAAGTGTTAGAGCGCGGTTACCCACGAACGTGTACGCAGGGTACCGTAAAAGTGCGTAGAAATATATCAAATTTGCTGTTGGTAGAGAGAGAGAGAGATATAAGCAACGTCAACGTCACTTGGGAATTTTAGAAGGGATGACTGTAATTTTTGAGTGAATAAACCTATTACCACTGCACTTTGTCCACTAGACGCTGACATTCCTTATTGACGTCACACACCTGTGTCGCGAATTGACTTCTTCTTTAATGACAGTCACGCCTATACAACAAGTTAAAAGACTGAACTTGATATTGATGGAGATCTTTTGAAAGACGTATCATCCCTCCCCATATCACTCGACCCAAACTGCAAAAAGTTAAGTGCCCATTTCCGCCATTTCGTACCATCCAATAAATCCTTGAGGGAGAGTTGGGTTAGCTAATCGTGGTTGACGCATCTAGTTTTCCTGGAAGTAAAACCCCAATTCGTCGTTCTGATAAACTTCGTAGTAATACATATGTATAATTGCCAACCGAACACTGGAGCTCCTGAGCGTATAACGCACGTAAATTGAGGGTTGCTGACCCCGCATGCGGCATCGCAATGGGCCTTGAGCCTTAGTTAGTCTTATATACGACCGTTAAAACCTAACATAACCTAACCTGAGATCTTGCTTAGAGGCATCGGTGTATGTGGCCACAGAATAAGGATACAGGTTAAGGACGAGGTTCCATTCACACCTAGAGAGAATCGTTGTGATTATTATTATTACCCGTCATGTTTTTTGAGTTTAGAAAAAATTCTGACAGGGTGAAGGCAAACGGACTACAGATTCGTATTCAGCACATCAAGGTATATAAGGAAAGGATAGTTATATCCCCTTTTTTTAGTGTGGCTGTATATTTTGACTCCAGGCTGACTTTAGAAATTCAGAGACCGTTAGAAATTCAGAGACCGTTACGGTCTTTTTAATAAAATTATAATTTAACCGCTAAAATGGGATTTCTATTTTTCCGATCAAAAATAATCGTTTTTTTATTCTTATTTTTTTATAATACAGGCAGGTTCTGCAGTTCACTTCCGAGTGAATTTGAATTTGATTCCACAGAATCCGAATCTGAAGTCCGTTTGACTCGTAAATTTCGAGTAAATTACGAAAAACCAAAAATTTGCAAACAATTCAAAACAGTACAAATAAGATAATAGCAATTTTGAAATGATCTAAAAATCGTGATATATAACGGTAATTTTCGATCCCTAGACAAATGCGTTCCTAAGCAAAAGTACATATACATTCACTTAAATTCTTTTTACTGTTTTTACTTGGACAACGAAAACTCATTTCTTTATCTCTACATTTTTAATTATGGAAAAGTATGTAATTTGTAACGCCACCCACAGTCGTTTACCACCCAAGAAGGATCTAAGGTAAAACTCAAACCAATATTTCATAATCATCTCTCTAATTATGCTTAAGTTGGATTTTGCTACAAAATTTTTGCATAATTAGTTCAAACAACAAAAGGAAATCACCGCAGCAAACCACAACTTGCCTACTAACCGCAATTTATGCCACAAGCAAATGGATGGAGAGCTTATGAGCTAAAAATTGGCAAATATTGCAGATGTATAACGAAATTTACATACGTATTTTAGCAGATCAAAATCGGAGCATGATCTCAAAAAAAAAAAAAAAAAACTGCGGAAAAAATCTACAAATCTCTTAATAATTTACGAAAAGCCGACAGTGATTCCAGCAGCACAGTAGCGGCAAGCAGTGCCACAAAAACAAAAAAACAAAAAAAAAAACATTCGACAATAGTAATTACTTGCTGTTGTTGGATGTTGCTTTACATTTTGCCACCAAGTGTGGCTGGCAGCTGAAATCATGCGGCTAGTTTCCCAATGCACACTGCAGTGCGCTTACATACATACATACATACATACATACATAGATACTTATACTGATTTTCAATAGTTCACAGGGATTTTCATCAATTTGTGCCACAAATTCGGGTAATTGGCAATTTTTCTTTTATTAGCCGCTGTAAATAAATGCCGATTTCTAACTTGTCTATACATTGAAATGTGCGCATGTGTGTGCTCGCACTGACCGCTGCCAGCCAGTGAAAACAACTTAATCCTCTTGTTCGTTCTAGCCGTTGAAGGGAAAATTGCAGATGAATTTGTCAAAACATTTACTGGGACGTAAAGTGCTGCGAACCTTTGTATTCANAAAAAAAAAAAATGAGAACTTTGTATTGCAATTCAATGAAAGAAACCAATTCAAATAGTGTGGGAAATGTATAGAATATTTCAATCGGAAAAGTTCCACTGTAGAGAAGATCATTTCTTACAACATTTCAAATATCAAATTAGTATTATACACGCAGCAGAGATCCGCAGTATTTTCATAAACTCCAACAATAGCATCCAAAAAAAATTAAAGCTTAATATATATAATGTCGCAAAAAGGCAAAACGAAAACTAGTCTGCATAGGTTTTCACTAGCTCTAGAGTTTCTGAAAGAAAACCAGTTTTTGCAAAATTTTTAAAAAAATTTTAAAAAGTCTAATTTTTAAGTTTGGAGGACTGTAGAGCTACTCCGAAAAGTATTTTTTCAAACTTAAACTTCTTCGCTTTTTTTTTTGAACAAAAGTTCTTTGCCGCGTAATTTTGCAGAACTTTTTCTTTCCAGAAACTTTGGTTTAATTTTACAGAACTAATTTTTTGCTTTTGAGGAACTCTATAACTTTTAACTATTGTAAAGCTACTCAGAACAATTTTAATTAAGTTTTTTGTTTCATAAAATTTTTCGAAATTTTTGAAAAAAAAAA
>NW_016194138.1:0-3195 GCF_001687245.7 Rhagoletis zephyria | reverse complement strand
CAAAATTTATGCGATTTTAATAAAGTTAATATGGTTTAAGAAAGAAATGGATACTTTTTGTTTCTTTTTTTGTTGTTACATGATTTGAATTTTTTTATTAGAATAAGATATGTAACGTGCAAATATTAAAAATTTTCATAAAATGCAGTTCGGCTTTTTGTGAGTCGCTAACGTGAGGAGCAGGGCCGGATCTAGAAAGCAGACGCAGAAAACTACTTTTTACACTAAGAATTGACTTTGAGTATAATTTTGGACTGGCGTGCTTTTTTGGAGTCGTTCAAAATCGCTTAAACGGTTACAGCTCACAAAAGAAGAAGAAGATATGTTTATATTTATTAAACAATATTTCTCAAGATTTTCAGCACCTTAACTCCTATCAACCATAACGGGTCATTTTGCGCCTTATTTCAAAGAAGTTTCAGTAGAGAAGGGCGCGGGATCAAATATTCAATCCCGATCCCGACATCCAATTTTAAGGTCCCGAACCCGTCCATACCGACGTTTTTCAGATTTTTACCGCGTATTGCGTGGAGTGTCGGAACATATTTTTTTCCTGTACCGCTCAAACATTTTTTGCGACCTTCCCGATTCCGCTCATCACGGCCATTTTGCAACTAATACCGTTGATCCCGCGGGTGCCGATATCCTGCGCACAACTCTAGCTTCGAATTTATTCACCAAGTATTACAAATTGTACGCAAATCATTTAGGAACTTGCCAACTGTCTAGAATTTTAAATTTATTTGAGTAAAATGATTTTCATTGTAAAAAATTATTAAGAAAGGTATCAAATATGCATATATTGGTGTATCAATAAAAAAAAATTAAGAACTTTTGATTTGAAATGAAACAGAGTTGCCACCTGTGTAAAAATTTAATATATATTTCAATAGATTTTACACATCTCGAAGGTGTACGACTGAAAATATAAACATTAAAAAAAAATTTCAACTCAAATATTTTTAATGGTGTTGCCACCTATCTAAAAATTGTAAATTATTTCAAAGGAATGGTTACAAATGTAAAATATGTATAAGAAAATAATTAACAATTGGAAAATCTTTTCAGGTATTCCAAATACATGTTTCTGAAAAGAGTTACTCTTAATCAAAATAATTTAACCATGTCAACTGCAAATCTAAATAATTTCTTATGTAAATTTTATTAGAGAAAAATTATTTTAACAACTTACTGTCTTCAAAAAATTAAGAATAGCGTTGCCACCTTTCAAACAAGAACTTTGTTTAATAAGAAAAAAAATACAAAAATTTATTTGTGTATGTATGTATGTATACTAAATTGTTTATTTAACCTAAAAGAATTTGGGAGAGTGCATTAAATTTTACGTACATGCCACATATTATAATAGGTTACACGTAAGAAGAAAGCATATTCAAAGCAATATTTTCGACTATTTTAGTCACTACAGCATAATACTTTTTATGCTAAAAATTTACGACAGCATTCTGACCTTCCGCTTGCCTTCTAAATTTCCTTGCTTGGCTTGCCATAAAACTTAACGAGCGCACGAGCCTGTTGCCGCAACAATAAAAAAACATACCTAAATAAAAATTAAATGTCAAATGTTGATGCGAGAGTCGATAGTGAAAAAACTTTATTGCAAAAACATTAAAAAAATGGTGTAAGCTACACACATACGAGAAGTATTTATAAGAAAAAGGGTTGCATGCTAGCACAAATGCTAGGCTCTTATTTTAGGGTTAATTGAGTAAACAAATCGCAGTAACTACTTTACGATAAACTTTACATGAAAAAAACAGGCAAAGGTCGCACTAAATAAAGCTCACTAGTGGCAAATGTAAAAGCGTAGCCAGTACAAGTTGATTATGAGTTTTATGTATGAATAAATTTACTTCTATGCTCTCAAATACATTGCGTGCATTTTTTATGTATGCGGAGGGAAAATGTGAGGGTGGCGCATAAAAGAATTTAATATCGTTTTCGCAAGTATTAAACCTTACAATTTTGCTCATTTAGTTAAATATTAAGTTATGCTAGCCAACAATTTTTTTTTTATTTTAGCTGCAGCTGTAAAAAGTGACCATAAACAGTTGCCTTAACGAGGAGTTAAATGATTTGTAGTGTGTAATATGAAAATTCATAGTTAAAGTCGGCACGATTTCTTGCTTAATATGAGCGCTGCTTACACACAAAAATTAATTCGTAGTTTAGTGGCATTAAAGTGTGAAATAAGTTGTAAATTCCTGGAAATATTCTAAGAAAACAAAATACACATATATTTAGTAGAAGGGCGAAATTCCCGTCAACATTAACCCATTTATGCTACATAAAAATAAAGCTGATTTACCTAAAATGCATGCACTAAAAGTTTGTGGTTATTCATTTCTTCAAATCTTCTTGCCTTACACTTAATAATGGCAACTAAAGGTATGCTATAGAAACTATGCTTATTGTATGTAAAAATATATTTGTGGTCATTAGTAGAGCTCGGATTCTTAAGCCGAAAAATATGTAGCCTTGAAATACGTACTAGGCGAATAATCGCCTTTTTTCCTTAACCGGTTTTCGAATTATTCGAAAAATCGCAATCAGCCTTATCATGACTTTCATTTTCCCCGAACCTGTTCACTTTTCCCTTTTGGATTCCACGTATTTACTATGAGCGGAAGAAAGATTTTCGGGTGAATTTTTTTTCGGGCAAAACTCAGGATAAGGCAGAATATGAAACGAGCAAAGCATAATATGTAACATTCATTTATTGGAATCAAGTATGATATACTGTTCATTCCCTAACTGAAAAAAGCCTTGAAAACATGGAGGAACTCAATACTTTTTTCAAGATTTGTATAAAATAAAATACCGTTTGGTTCTATAAAAAAAATCCGGTTTATTTGATATTCGAAAAAACTGGATTTCTAAAAAAAAATCGCCTATAGATATCCAAATCAATCGAATCGAAATCGGTTTGGAAAAACCGAGCCAATCACCCTAATAACAATTCATATATTTTCCCAATAGTAATGAAGGTACATATTTTTAGGCTTATTTTTTAGCATAAAATTCCGAGTTCCACTCGTTCGAGTTTTGCCTGAAAATAGTTAAAAAGAAAAATTAAAAATTATTACAAGACAGTCTTTGGAAAATTTAGTTATATAAAATTAGTGGATAAATTATTTTTCCTTTAGGACTTTATAAAGACTTTTGATAGTGATG
>NW_016194137.1:0-3196 GCF_001687245.7 Rhagoletis zephyria | reverse complement strand
TGGTAGTAGTTTTTGCGCAGCGCTCTTATAAAAATAGCCTTTCTTCTTGCTCGGGATATCGCCGCGACGCGCTTCCCTTGTGCACAGCCTAATGTCAGTAATTGTCTTTTGAGCTGCTTGCGCCCAGCCGTNCCCTCGTTTGCTACCGCCTTTTATTATGCGCCTCTTGGCTGGCTGCCTAAAGTGCTCCGATTGTTCCAATTACTGAGTTGCTGTTGTTCTCTCTCTTGTTGTTATATTTGTGTCCAGTGTTTTTTTGATGGCGCGATTGTGTTGTGTTGATTCTGCTGATGTGGCTGATCCTTTGACTGATATGTGATGTGCTGCGCCATGGAGTGGGGCAGAGTGGAGTTGTGCGGTTGGCGTATATCAAGGCGTGCATCGTTAATGGGTTGTCATTATTCTTTAGTGTTTGAAAGTATTGCTATCTTTAGTTTTGTGCCCAGTGGTCGCTTCATTTTAGTTTCTCTGGCTTTCGCATCTTTTGAGTGCCCTGTCAGGCAATTTTATTGCTTCCTCCTTGAGCACCTTTGTTTTTTAGTCTGCATTTTTCCTTGCTTGCCCGCCAAGTGACAGACTGTCACTGGAAGCTTGCCGCAACTGACTGGCATGCGTTTGATGGCGGCCATTATTAGCTGTCGCGGTGCTTTAAATCACATTTTACCTGCAATTTATTTAGTGATTTTGCAAATAGTTTTCAGACAAAAAATAAATAAATTAATTAGCCACCAAAGACAGATTTTCAGCTCGAGGCGATATTGAAAAATAATTTGAAAAAGACTACTGGCGAAATAAAAGCTTATAATCGCGTACAGCTGTACTTACTTAGCTTATGAAGTCATATCAACCAAAATAAAAAATATGTATGTTTTTAAATATTTTTATATAAGGTCATGAATTGTAGTTCCGGTGGCAAAAATCCACTTAAGTCAAATAGTTTTTTACATCAAAATTCCAGCAAATATATCCCATCATTTAAAACATGCAAATGCATAAATCAAATACACCGAAGTAATATTTCGCTCATATGCTATGTGATCTAACCAAATTTTAGCTCTGCATTAGTCCATTCAATATCATTTTACGACTGCATTTTCTGTAATTACTTTGCCCAGTAACTTTGACCGCTGGCCATTCGCACGGAAACGGATCGAATACGAAGCAAGCGAAAAGGGCAAGGCACAGTGCGACGTGGCCGACAAAATGTTTTCCATAATACACTAAAAGGCTGAGAAGAAGCCAACACGCTTGTCTCAGCAAGGTCTCTTGGATGCAGCATGTTATTTATTTTGTTTTTTCCCTCCTTTCCTTTCGTAGCAGAAAAAGATGACGCAAATAGCCGTCATCCATTCGCCCACAGTTAGCGAGTGGCGAAACGAACTCAATGAGGTACAACCAAACTCGCTATCGTCTATCCGTGCTAGCTAACTTTGTTGTTGCTTCCACATGCAAAATTCTTCTTTAAGCGACCGGAACTCAAACATCGCGAGCGAGAAGTGGCGAATCGATGACGGCTAGTATCTTCCTTCTAAAAGTAATCAAACTGAAAATAGGCGATAAACCTGTAAGAGTACGGCGGAATAAAGTTATCGAGGGTATTCGTAGCGGGTTTGTTATTGGCTACGCTTCGTTTTCCTCCATCTATTTTATTTTCAATCCATTCAAGGCCACATCTCCGTGTTTTTTGAGTAACAGCTATGCGGAGGTAACTTTTTAGAAAAAATGCATCTGAAAATACACCAGCGGTGGTTTCTTGGATTGATCTGATATCTTGGAACCATGTATCTTAACTGGATCTACGATTTGACAAAGGGAACAATATCTTCACGTCAAGTAAAAATTGGAAAGTCTATGTGTAGCACCTGAAAGGCGATAAAAACCTAAATCGGTAGCATTCATAAATTATCAATGTGGCAACACCTTGTGAATAACTCATGGTCAATGGAAACCATCTGTTACCACCTCTCCGGAAACTCCGGCAACATTGTCCGGAGGATGCATCAGACCAGGCCGAGCATACTTTGAAGTGCCATCAATTTATTACTTAAGAAAGCTTCATTATATGGTAGTTGAGAAGTGCATATGCAAAAATTTCATAAATTAAGTAAAGACAAATTCTGCACATGCAGCAGTGCATAGCATGCATTTAGGCGCCCGGTGTTATCATTCGCGCATAAACACCTTGCATATAGACCTTCTATCTTGTTCATTGAAAAAAACTTCAAATTTTTCGAAGCAAGGTCCTGTGTAGTAGGCGGATTGTGATTGAACCTACAGTTCATTTCACTCACTCTAGCGGCTTCCAGCCTTTAATAGAAAATTTTCTTTAGACCCAACTGACCTATGTGATGTCTAGGCCTTGTCATGTATGACATGTCTCGAACTTAGGTTGATAAACCCAGATACAAAAAATGTCTAGGCCTTGTCATGTATGACATGTCTCGGACTTAGGTTGATAAAGCCAGATATAAAAAATGAGTAAGCAGCAAATCTGAGAAATGTACAATTACAAATAATTTTCGCTCATTCGATTGGCCTATCTCACAGTCCAATTTCCTTATAAGTTATAACAAATAAAAAAGATCTTCGAAGGAAAGTTTTTAATCCAAGACTCCTCTAAACCACCCGACTTTGCCCCACTGTGTCGCATCAGCTCTCCTCGCTTTGATTACTGAAATGTTTCGCTTCTATTTCGCTTGCCAAAGTCTCACAGACCATTTGCCACTTCGCTTTACAATTACAACATCCATATTATGGGCTTTTAACTTCCTACTTTTGTTGCTTCAACTGTGAATCTTACTAAATAAAGTGTTGGTTCGGGAATTGTTGTTGTTGCTATTCGCCATAGCACTTTGGCATGTTGCACCCAGCATAACATTTAAAAGTCATAAAAATTGATGAAGTGCTGCGGTGTGCTGTTGTTGTCTGCGCCGTCCTGGTCAACTTAGCAGCCACTGTCATTGCCACTGAGTTTCCCGATCGATTGCTACCCATAGGAGCAGAGTGTTGATGTTTGCTCAGAATGCGCTACCATTTTGCCGGCTGTCCAGTTGGTTTGATTGTTTGCTAGGAAATGGCTGTTGGGCACTTTGGCGTCTACCTCTTCTGCATTTTTTCCCTAGCTCCTGCTCAGACACAGAATTGCGGAATTACCAACGAACGATGGCCAGCAGCGTTCGTTAAGTACTGGACGATG
>NW_016194136.1:0-3196 GCF_001687245.7 Rhagoletis zephyria | reverse complement strand
TGCAGAAAAGTAGAGACTAATTTAAATTTCCTCTCCCTTAATTTGATTTTTGGATAGCTCTCTAGAAGCGCTACATAAAGTGCGAAATAAGGATCTGTAAAGAAAAAGGGTTCAAAGATACAAACAAACCAACATCGGTTCGTTACGTGACATAAAATAGAAGTGGTTTTCCGCTGCACCTATACAAATGTGAAAATCTGCGAATAATGTATGAATTTTTTAATGTAACTTATTACAGTTTAATCTGTTTGCCTTGTGTTATGCTAGCCTTATTTTTGCCTTGAAAATACTTGTTAGATTTTTTTATACAATATATAATATGGTACGTAACGTGACGTTCTAACGTGACATATCGTATACTGCTGAAGAAATTCCTTACACCATTTTGAGTTTAACTTAAGTAAAGTTAAGTTTAAGTTTAAGTTAAGTTAACAGGAATTCCTGTTAAAGGAAAAACGCAACATAATTTTTTATTCAGAACATTTTAATGGATATACGTATCTAAATAACGATAAATTCCAAAAAATAGGAAAGAAAATCTTAATACTAAAATACATTTATTTTCGAAGAATATGCCGTTTGAAAATTTTCGCTGCTTGATAGCCAATGAAGTTGACGTATTCCAGGTATATTTGGGACTTTTTTCCACTTCTCAGCTAATGTTAAAGACATTTCTTCTTCTTTGCTCTGAAGATATGTATGCCAATTGGACACCTTCAATGTGGTTTCGAGCACATTCAAAAAAAGATTTAGCATCGTCTAATACTAAATTTTTTGCTTTAGTCAACTGCCAAACCTTTCTCTTAATAACAGCTCCCACTCCATCGACTGGACCTTTGCCGTGTGAAGTGGCAAAAAAGTTCCATTCGATATTTTTCAAATTTAATTCAACTAAAAATTCGCATAAACTGCTTGCTATAAATTTATTTTTGAACTGGCAACTGCTTCCGGCTGAGAATACGAAGACATTTCTAAAATTTCCATACTGGTTTTGTATTTGTATTTGTATGGGGTACGTAACGTGACAAACTTTGAGACACCAAAAAAATATTATTTAAAAGAAATTAATTCACTTAAATCTTTTTTTTTCAACTCTACGTTCTAAACTTACTTTGCGTTCTTGTTTTCAACCACTTCCACCGGTCAATACAGAGGTAAGAATAAAAAATTACTTTTCAATGGCTCGAACGTGACATTAGAATATCAATGAATGTAAAGTAAAAATTACCGTTAACTGAGCTTTGTTTACTCTCTTTGCCTTTTTCTCAAATAAAGTGTGAGTGTGCAAGAGATTTAGTGGTATGAGTGAAATCGGAACAACTCTTTTTCAAAATAATTATTAAGGAGAAAATTCAATAAAAATAGAGAAATAGTAAGAAAGAGCTACGCTAAAATTTCCCACAATTTGTATTACCGCTGTAACTTAGAAACACTGTAAACTCTTTCGAATAATGAGAATTGGATATTTTCTTTTTTATAATATAAAATAAAAACTTTATTTTACAAACTTTTTATTTTTCGTTCGCGGTAGACCTTCCGGTGGGAATGCCCATATGTATTTTTATGTGTATAAATTTTTGATAGTGGGTGGCAACCTTTCTCTTCAGTACCATGTCTACTTTTGCACTCACTTCAAACAATCTTTTCTATTAAACATTTCCTTGAATGGCATTTCTCCGAGCAAGTTTAGCAAAAACTATAAAAATAGGTTTGATTTTGATTTTTTATACCCGAGCGCACTTGTGCACAAGGGTATGTTAATTTTGTTCACATAACGGTTGTTTGTAACAGCCAAAACGAATCGAGATAGATATAGACAAATGTATACATAAATGCTCAGAATGAATAGAGAAATCGATTAAGCCATGTCTGTCTGTCCGTCCGTCCGTGTACACGATAACTCGAGCAAAAATTGAGATATCTCAACGGTATGTAGGTTTCCGTTAATCCAAGGTAGGTTGGTATTGAAAATCGGCGAAATCGGACTGTAACCACGCCCACTTCTCATATAACGGTAATTTTCTGAAATACGAAAACTGCGATATTTTAGTAACTACTGAAGATTATTCACTCAAAATATTATGATATTTACAACAATTTTTAAACGAAAAATAAGAATATTATAAATTTTTGGAAAATGGGCGTAGCCGTTGAAATCGTACGACTGTCACGTGCGCCACCATGGAAATGCCCATATTTAATTTTTAGGTACACTTAACTACTTTAAGGTACAATTTCGGCGAATATTTAAGTCCAATTTGAAAATTTAATTTTCATACTAGTAAGAAATAATATGTTATGACGTCAGCGGGTAGATGAATGCTGCCAAATCGACGAAGGATTAGCGGTCCGCGGATGGCGCAGCCTTTACTACATCGTGGCTCTGCTATACATACATACATACATGCATACAGCATGCGTGGACAATTCGAGATAGAAAACCAACGCTAGGAGAAAGGTAACAATTGTCTACCGTGTACACAGCTTGCAGAGCCCATGATAGAAAAAAGTTGAGATTTCTCTATTTTGACTCTAGCTAGAGTGAATATCTCCTAAAGTTGCTCTACCGTGTAAACTAAATTTTTATTTCAGTAAAACTCTAGCGAGATTTCTCTACCGTGTACACTTAGCTTAAGATTCGTATATTCACTTTATCGAACGCTTTCGTAAAATTTTTGATTTTCGCAACGTTTTTTGCATTAGAGGCCCCATAGTGCGACGCCAGATAATTTTGCTGCCGTACGCATTTGCAGCTAACTTCAAACGCTACCAGACAGACGAGCGTCCGTAACCCGTACATAGCAATGTCGTAAAAGGTTGGATCTTGCCGCATCTTGGCGTTGGTGATGACAATTTTATTGGCATTAATAAAATGTCAAATGTAGCACAACGCAACGCACGATTCATCCTCATTTCTGAGCTATGCAGCTCAACTTAACTCCAAAGCGTCTCCCGACGACTGGGATGCGAAAACCGAATATTCGCATCCAAACCTTCCCACTCTGCTGCCACTACCCGGAAATCACTTAAGCCAACAAAATTGCAAATGCAATTGTGATTTTGTTCACATGGAAAAAATAATCTTCTCGTGCGGAACACGCATTTTTGTATGAAACAATGGAAACTGAAGCAATCATGCTCCTACTCATAAACATACTTATGTATGTATGTGCATGTACATTAGACTGTCCCAAGA
>NW_016194135.1:0-3196 GCF_001687245.7 Rhagoletis zephyria | reverse complement strand
AAAGGGGTGTAAAGGAAACATGATTGCCTATTTATATAATTGATAACTTTCCGCTGAAAAGTGCATTCGTCCAAATGCAAGTGACAACTCTCTCTAAGCACTTAGTGTGGAAATTTATGTAGTTTTAGGTATGTACATTAGGGCGGGTTGATTTGTATGGATGAAAAAAAAATTAAAAATCGTATAGCAAAAACGTAGTCTACATTAAATTCTAAGAAAATTTTCTGAAGAAACCATGGTTCTAAAATCAAACCCTAATCCGCGCCTCTCGACTTGAAAATTTTTTTCCTCTTCTTCGCTAAAATTATTTTCTTTTTTTGAAATATATAATGATTTATTATATTATATTATAGTTTATGCAATACAGGTTTTGTTATGAGACTAATCAAAATATTCAATTATCAAAAAAGCAGTTGAACCCGAATTTGCATCTCCTCTGACTTGTCTACTTAGGTGAATATTTTTTTAATGAAAAAAAATTTTGAGTGTAGAAAAAATATAAAGTGCAAAAGAACTACCTTACTAAACAATTTTATTCAGAAAATTCGATTTCTTTTTGGAAAAACCTATTTTTTCTAACATTTATTTTTTTGCCAAAGGCGGCCATATTAATTTTCAAGTCGAGAGGCGCGGATTATGATTTTATTTTAGATACATGGTTTCTTCGGAGAATTTTCTTAGAATTATAAGTAGTTTACGTTTTTGCTATACGATTAAAAAAAAAATTAACCCGCCCTAATGTACATACTTATGATAATGTTGATATCTATTGCACATGAGTACATGTACATACATGCTTACTCTGCAGGAGAATATCGAACCAAAATTCTAGTTCCGTACCAGATCTTAATCGTCGAGAACGAACCAGTTCAATAGCAACTACATCCACACCAGTTCAAAAGCAGCGAAATGTGGTACTTTTAAAAAATTATTTTATTACTTTTTATAGCTAGGTAAGAAAGCTAGCTGCTCAATCCTTTTTTTCTAAAAATTAAATTTTGATGCAAGAAGCAAGAAAAAATTTGTAAAACAAATAGTAGTTCAATTTGAAACACATTTCTTCGAATATAATCTAGAATCGCTACCATGGCAAAAACAAGGAGACTTTGTTTGAGAAAATTACATTACTCTTTTCGAATGTCGATTTTAAAACTGGTTCGAAAGTGGTTTACATGCAAAAAGAGAATTTAAGCGCAGCAGTAGTGGGTCCAAATATACTAGAAGCGCACCAGTTCAGAACTAGAGATTTTTCCCACTGGGTAGTACATATCTGTAAGTGAACACTTATCTAAAGCGTTCATGCGTATTTCTGATTTTTTTTTATTTAGGTTTTATATGTTGTGAAGTCAAATACAAAAGTGTTTTGTGAGTGCAGTTATCTTTGTGCTTCCGCTTGGTTCGCTGCTGCAGTAAATCATAACGTCTTCAAATCAACGTGAAACTGGGTCATTTTGGAGGTGATATCAGGTCAAGCTCAATCCCAAGGAAATGCTATGTAGGGTCTACTTTTTATTCTTTCAATTTGCTTATTGGACCTCGTTCATGCTATTCTCGAATTGGCGATTGATATATGCACATTAGGGTGGTCCAAAAATGTATGTGTATTTTTTTAGTTTGCATTTGTATTTTTATTTTGAAATCAAAAAAAAATATTATAAGTCGCTCAAAGCTAATTGTTTATTTTACCACTTTTTAATATCAGAAAATGGTTAAATAAACAATTTTACTATTATTGAAAACTTAATATCTCCTGAAGGGAAACAAAGTTTTCCGATCGAACAATGTTGATTTGCAAGAATTCCAAACCATTTCTATGAAAAATTGTTTTTTTCCCCTATATAAAATATGTGCATGGAAAACTTTACGCGCTTTGAGCGACCTCTAAACATTTTTTTTTAATTCGTAGTAAAAAAAACAGCGGTGTAATTTTTTTCAGCTTTAATATTCCGACTTATTTTTTTTTTTTACCACCCTAATGCACACACAAATATTCTTTTAGGAACGCATTACATTACATTATAAAGAAAAATATGACAATTGCTCTCTCATCGCCTAGAGGTAAAAAAATATAGTTACATAAATAGACCCTTTGTTAAACCCAAAATTTCATAAATTTACACCTAAATTCATAAAAAATAAAGAAGGCTTTAATTGCTTTATAAATAAAAGGACTAATTTGTAACTAGCATTTTAGTACAGTCGTACATAATTTGACGGCTGTGTGCGTGTTTGTTTCCGCATTTGACCTTTGTGGCCAAAAGGCAGGGAAATCATTCCTTTAATGTGCGCTCAAGTGCGTCACACTCATATAATTGATAAAATATGGCAAAACTTTATGCGTAATTCAAATGTAAAGTGAATGCGGGCGCATTTTTGTGACACACTTGTCCGATTTGCACATACACGCACAACCAGCAAATTCCCAATTGGAAAATACTCGTAGCTTATCGATGACAATGTCTTTATAGAAAATATTAATGCCATTTTAGGCAGAGGTTTAATATTCTTAGGGCCGTTTTCTGAAGTAACCTCTAACTTTAAAGCTCACTTTATATTTAAAGGTTGGATTAAAAATAAAGCTATGTCTAAAGTTAAGCATTTCTATTATCGGTTTTTGACGTATGTATGTTTCTTGGTTGTAATTCAATTTAAAACCGACAATAAAATGATTTACTTTAGACACAACCACAAATTTTAATGCAACCTTTAAATATAAAGTGAGCTTTAAAGTTATAGGTTACTTCAGAAAACGGCCCTTACACTAGCTCTCTTAAATAATTAGTTATGGAATGCCATCGAACTCATTTACTAGAAGGAGATCCTTAGCCTTCATGGTACAAAGTGTCATCTGTATCTAATGCTAAATAGTCGTCATTCCATACGAGAAAGAGACTGCCAAAATTCTCATTGGCTCCAAAATACATTGATGTCTCCTTGGAACAGCCAGCGAGTGGGCAGTAATGACCTTCCATGCTTGCGCGGCTTGCATGGCGAAAAGTGTCGGTTTCCAACAGGGTTCTTTCGCTTACTAAATACTTGATACAGCAACCGTCAACTTATGCCGAACTTTGTGCTGCCATTTAAATAAGTTCTTCTTCTACAACTTTTACTGATGCTTTAGTTTATTAATACAGCGCAAAGCGTGTTCTTTTTGAGACACCACAGAAATCAAGGATACGAACTAGAATATGTACAG
>NW_016194134.1:0-3196 GCF_001687245.7 Rhagoletis zephyria | reverse complement strand
ATAACTATTAGCTGAAATTAGCAGCAGTTTGCAATCATAATCTCGCATGTGAAAAATTATTACATACAGATTTACATGTGTACATTAGGGTGGTCCAAAAATGCATGTGAAAAAATAAAGTCGGCATTTTTATGCTCTCACCCCCTATACTGAAAAAATACCCCTATCCTTATTTTGAATTCAAAAAATATTTAGAGGTTGCTCAAAGCGCTCAAAGTTTCCCATGTATTTTATATGGGGAATAAACCACTTTTCGTAGAAATGGCATAGAATGCTTGAAAAGCAATATAATTCGATCGGAAAACCTTGTTTCTCTTCAGGAGATTCCCAATAATAATACCAAATTATTTATTTAACAATTTTTTCATAGGAACTATATTTTTTTTAGGTGCACTAAAGCCCCCAGAAAATGCCAGAAAATGCAATTGGGGGGCTAAATAAAAAATATTTAGTATTAAGAAATGGTTCAATAAACGATTGGGTATTATTATTTTTAAGTCTCCTGAAGAGAACCAGAGTTCTATTGAAAAATATTGATTTTCAAGAATTTTATAGCATTTCTCCGAAAGTTTTTTTTTTCATATAAAATACGTGGAAAATTTGAGCGCTTTGAGCAACCACTAAATATTTTTTGATTTCAGAATTAAATAAGTACAAAAGTCTGAGTTCGGGCGAAGCCGCACATTAAATACCCGGCGTAAGTTATAAATTCAGTTTTTTTACTTTTCCAAAAAATACCGTTAGTTGGTAAGCAGGGGTGGTTTTACCGCTAAATTACCATTATATGGGATGTGGGCGTGGTCATTGTCCGATTTTAAAAATTTTCAGCCCTTTGGTATGTTTTACCCAGAGCAACAACTGTGCCAAGTTAAGAGAAATTGGTGGAGCGTTTCCTAAGTGCGCTCGGGTATAAAAATAGGGGTACTTTTTTTGCGATATAGAACAATCGTAGACGGTGAGATCATTAAAATTCGGACTTTACTTGTTTTGGACCACCCTAGTGTACATATATGCATATGCATGCGTGTTGTATACATTTGTGTTTTAGACGCTGTTATTGATTAGATCGTTAATATGATTACAGGTGATTTTTTTGGGGCTCCAAGTATGTGCATTAGGGTGGTAAACAAAAAGATGGAAATTCGAAGTCTTAATGCTACCACACCCTAGGATTGTTCTACACCGATACAAATATACCCCTCCTTTTTTCTTCAAATAAAAAAAATTGAGGGTGCACAAAGCGCTTAAAATTTTCCATGTATTTTATAAAGGAAAACAACAATTTTTCGCAGAAATGGTTAATAATTCTCGAAAATCTATATTTTTCGATCGGAAAACTCTGTTTCTTTTCAGGAGATTGCCAGTAGTGAAACTCAATTGTATATGGAACCATTTTTCAATATTGACTATTTTTATAGCTTACCCTAAATCCCCCAAAAATGCGCATTGAGTACCCTCCAAAAATTTTTTGATTTCAAAATTATAGTATATTTTTGTTTGTTTGGGTCTAGAACAATCCTAAGCGGTGGGTAGCATTAAAATTCCGACAATACTTTTTTTGGACCTCCCTTATGTATGTACATGTATCAACGCGCGATAAAATGATGAATTAGTTTACTCACTTTGTAGCACTTTTACTTTCTACGCTGTCTGTCGGGTTCAATTCACACAGACATCAGCTTGTTTTTAATATTTTGTTAAATTGTTGTTTCTATTATAGTTGTTGCTGCTTTTGTTTATGGCCACCCTGGCATAGACTAGGCCAATAATTAAATGGCCACGACTAGCAGGCAAAAAATGCCAGTTACCTTTTAATCATTTGTATGTATGTATGTGCATGTAAATTTTTGTATGTATGTACATACATACATATGTTTCTACTAATGCATTTTTAAATTTGTATGTTTGTTTTCAACCAAACACATACGGACACGGGCGGCGAACTTAGATTTTAAGGCAAATTCCACTGATGTGAGCTTTCTATTTCGAAAATTTTCACATCGTCTGCATTTGTGATGCACATAATTGTATATATTTAGTACATACAAAGTATTTAGGTATTTTGTTGTGGTTAGTGAATAACACTGTGCGACAACTCCAAAAAATAAAAAATAAAACCGGGTTGGGTTGGTATTTTCTGAAAGCACACCTATTTAAGTAAAACCTCAACTTGGTTTGTAAAATCTAGCTTAGTTTTTTATGGTCACCTTAATTTTATTTTTTTTTACTAGCCGTGTACACTGTTATTTTGCTGCGCGGGAAGACTGGTAACAATGTTTTANCTGCTCAAATTTCGGAAAAGTGTCATTACATTTCAAATATCTAAATCTCGAAATGTTTCAAAAGATAATTAAAATCCTGAAAAAATCCTCTGATCGTTCGTTAATTTTCGCAATAATAAAAACTATTTGTAAAATAATTTAAGAATTTTCCGCGCTTATAGCTACTCAACGATTATTTAAGGTGTTTCTCAGCATATGGCGTTTTCTTTACTACCAAAAAATTTTGCCTTCTAAACACGAAAAGGGAAAGGAGCTAGGAAAAAGCGAAATTTTTTGGTAGAAGCGAAAATTATTTCTCATAAAAAAATTTACTGACGCAGGTCTGTCCAATTCTGGACGAGTTCAAAAGTTCTACAGATGGAGGCAACTGCCACGTCTTAGGTAATTTTTAATTTTTCGTCATTTACAGTCGGATGCTCAAGTATGATCTATCGATGTTCCTATCCAAAGTTCATTGACCACCGGACCTCAGTTCCTATCACCCTAACGTACCACCCTAATGTCATTAAATTAAAACTCCCTATTTCACTATTTGATTATTTCAATGGAACTACTTAAAAAGAAAATGCACATACATATGTACATTAGAGTGGTCCAATTTTTGTATGGGGGGAAAAAATGTCATCCTAGAAAACGCGGCACCCCTTAGTTTTTTCCTTTTGATATTTGTAATGCCTACATCAACTTTAATTTTTTTACTGTAACCAATACAGGGTGCTCAATGACCTAGAAATGCGCTACTGGATCGCTGTGAAACTGTAAAAAGTATTGGTGATTTTTATAAAAAGCTACTGTTGCCATGATGACTGAAGCTTGTGATATTTGATAACTTAAATTTGAAATGTTCTTAGCTTGAAATATGAGCATCATGGGCATCCTCTAAATTTATACTCAGAAACGTAAAGTTTGTTACC
>NW_016194133.1:0-3196 GCF_001687245.7 Rhagoletis zephyria | reverse complement strand
TCGATCCCATACAACAATAAGAGTTTTAATTTTTGGAATTTTGGATTGTGTCGTTATTGAAGAGGTAAATATCAGTTTTTGCATTTTTCAAAAACACAGTTATATGGCAGGTTCCCGTCCGATTTCGCTCATTTCCAATATCAATCTACCTTTGGATTTATTGAGGGTTTCCCGACTATTCAGCTTATCAGTTGTGCTATACTAGTTATGAAATATACTTCACTTCGCTTCACTAAAAGTAAGTTATGAAATATACACCCTTCAGTTGAATGTCGACCAATTGTAGTTAACCCAAAAACAATTAATACTCGTGATATATCTCATGATCCACTGATCGCATCTTAACCAGATTAGTATGGGACCACCTCTGAGACACTACCTTTCCGATGCAAAAAAAATCGAAATCGGTTGACGTGGTCCAAAGTTATGCGATAACATACTTAAAAATAAAAAAATATTCCGACGAACTGATAACCTCTTCCTTTTTGGGAAGTCGGTTAAAAATAAAGGCACTTAGACCATCTCGGCGTAGTCGATAACATATCCCGGTGGTTTATAAACCGATCCCACTCAGCGGGCGTATTCAACGGATCCATACATATGTATGTATTTACATGTACATATGCACATTAGGGTGGTACAAAAACAGTAAAGTCGGAATTGTAATGCTCCCACCCCCCTAAGATTGGTGTATATCGAAAAAAAGTATACCCCTATTTTTACCTTCCTTTTATTAACTCGGGATGTAACTATGTAATATTGATGCGCCTAAAAGATACAGCGATTTCTATTCTCAAGTTACATACCTGATGACAGTTCGAATGGCAATTATAATAGGGAGGTTTTAGTTTTTTAACCTATAATTTTATTTATTTTGAAATCAAAAAATATTTAGAGGTCGCTCAAAGCTCAAAGCAAAGTTGTCCATGTATTTTATATGGGAAAAAACAACTTTTCGTAGAAATGGTATAGAATTCTTGAAAATCAATATTTTTCGATCGGAAAACTCTGGTTCTATTCAGGAGACTTCCAATAATAATGCCCCATTGTTTATTTCACAATTTGTTTAACAAATTTTTAATACCAAGGATTTTTTATTTGTCCCCGCATTGCATATTTTGGGGTTTTTAGCGGTTTTTGGCTTACGAGAGCACTAAAATTCCTACATTACTTTTTCCCACATGCACTTTTGGACCACCCTAATGTACATATACTTAAGCAGGCTAACAGCTCTAGTATGTATAGATAAAATAATGTAATAAAAGTAAAATAGTACAATAATAGTACTTCAATGCATAAGAAATTTCTCATCAAGAACGTTCTTCTTTACCAAACGTAAACACGTGATGCTGATTTGAGTGTGAGTTGGCCACCTGTAGATGCCATTCTAGTGAATTTTCTTTTATTCACTTTAGCGAAAAAATTCTCGTTTTCTCTCATTTCATTTATACTCTACTCTACTTCGGTACATACATACATATGTATGTATGTATGTTTACATCCCTATGTACATGTTGGTGTAAAAAATATGTTTTTATTTATTTTTGTTATTGGCAAGGCAAACAAACGAATGGATCGTTGGAGACATGTACTGGCTGAGGCCAGACTTGACTTATAGAACTGTGTTTGCATTGCGATAAAATCTTCTGAGAAGAGATGAACCTAAACTAATTTGCCAATGAGAATTTGGCTAAGGGAATTGTAACCAGAGACCCAAATTAATTATTATCCTTATATTTGAGGTCAAAAACGTAGCCTTGTTTTAAGTGAAATTTTTTTCGTCTTTGTATAACAATTATTTATGAGGAAATTTTTTTCGTCTCCCAAGACGTTTAAATGGGACTTTTATATTTTGTTCGTCTTATTTTTTCGTCTCCTGGGACGTTTATTTTGAGGCGGAAATGATTTACCTATTTTCATTATAATTATAAAAGCCCCATATAATTATGAGAAGTTGAGAAAGTTTTTAGTCCAACGATTTTCGTCTCAGGAGACGAAAACCACTTTTCCATTGCTCAGTAATAATTATACAGCAACATTTAACTTTATTTCTTATAATCGTTATGGTCTTTGATTGATTGTAACACTTTTTTCATAGTTATGTTTTGTTTAGTTCTCTTACTATAAAAATAGTTATTCTAGCTTTGATGTTGTTCATTAGAGTGCAAGTATGTACCTATGTATCTATGTATACATATCGTAGTTTAAAGTGCAAAACCGCGTGTCAGCAAAATGTAAAAGCGCGTATGTGAAGTTGTAGAAATTATTTTCTAGAGCGTAAAAACACTCATATTTCAAATTGGTTCTCTTTTTTTTTAAAGCAATCGCATTTATGGCTAGTATATTTCAGGACGAATGTATAAGGATTGAGCCAAGAGCTTGTGTGAGCAAATCCAATTTTTGGCAGCCAAAGCCAGTTACGCGGTTTTGCAGAATGACGATACGCGGTTTTGTACTTTAAACGACGATATATGTACATATGTATGTATGTGTCTAGTTCTTCTAGTTCTATAGTCAATTAGCACATTTATTGATTGTTCTGTCACTATCTTCTGACCGCCTTTGGTTTGTGTAAATCGCATATTATTTCTTCTTCTGCATATCCCCTCGTCGAAATTTTTTAAAACCAGTTTTGCACGATTTTAGTTTTTTTTTATACATATTTCTATTTCTGATGCTGCTCTTTTGCTGAGTCTTGTATCTTTAGAGCTTTTTGGATGGCTTTATACAAACAAGGCTGGTTGTATGTTTTTATTTTGAACTGTGCTTTCGTTATTGTGTGTGTGTTGAATGCTGAGTGCAAATGCAGGTAGAAACTAAATTTGATCAATGATATTCGAAGAATTCAACACAAATACAAACGTATTTCCGACGATCGGTCACTACATACATACATACATATGTAGGTGCATGCTATATATCGTTGACGAAATGTAGAAAGGCCCTAACTGACATTTTTTTCAAATTTGGTTTTTTGCATTACCAAAAAGGTTATACTAAAACCCCACCTTCCCTAAAAAATTTATAACCGTAACTCAAAATATAGCGAACTTATGACACTTTTTAAAAATCCCAAGCTGAACGAATGGAAATTTGTGAAAGCAAAAAGCCCCAACCGAAGTACTTTTTAAACAAAAAATTTAACAATGAGTAAAAATTTCTGAAGTGGCCCCCTCATTTTTCATGAAGTTGCAAA
>NW_016194132.1:0-3196 GCF_001687245.7 Rhagoletis zephyria | reverse complement strand
GTCTTTCAGTTTCTGCAAATCTTTCTGGATGGGAAAACATTAGCCGACCGAAGAGCTGCGAAAATCACTTGATCAAGTTTTTCTGCGATAAACCACATAAGTTCTACACCAGAAGTTCCCAAACATTTTTCCCCGTAGACCCCTTTAAAAACCTTATTGGTTTCGTTGGATCCCCAGCTGCTACATTTCGAACATATTCCCAAACCTTATCAAAAAATTTGAAGACTAGATCTAACGATGTAAATTTACATAGGACATTTCCTAATTAAAAGTAACTGGGAAAGCTAATTCCATATAAAAAAAATAAAAAAAAGAATGCATCTGCGTGTGCTACTGATTCCGGAGTCATCCCGGAACAGTCGCATTTTTTCCAGAGTTCTGAACTTTCAGTACAAATGAATATTTTAGGAACGCTGTCTTAGTGTCTTTAGCGGCCATAAAGGTGCTGCGTTTTTATGTAATACTTCTCATATACCGATTTACATATGTGTGTATTCGAATTCTCTATATTTTGAGTATTTCCAAAGACGAAAAAATTACAAAAATGGTTGCCAAGAAAATACTGCCCCATTTATCGCGAGAATTTTTCATATTTGTAACTATTTCCATCTTCAAGTCCATAATACATTTTTTTTTTTATTGAAAACCTAAAATTCCCCTTCACCGTTCCTCACTGTCTAAACGATTATGTATATAAAATTCAATAGGAAAATGAATATTCGAAGCAGTCATTTCTGACATTAAATACGGACTAGTTGAACTTTCTAGCAAACAGATGCTAATTGTAATTATCATAACCACTATTGGCACAAGTATGTATATGCATACATACTTTTTTTATTAAAAAATATCTACATACATACATATTTCTAATAAGAGAACTTATACTTATATAATTCTTAGCTCAGTGTAAACAAATATGTATAGAGTAATTGCAACAGCATATATGTAACATATACATTACGGTGTCTCACCAAAGAAAGTTACTTTTTTTTACCAACGGAGTTATAAAATTTATTATATCTGAAGACTTCTCGCAAAATATTTCGGACAAATGTTAAAATTTTAATCAAATAATCCTCAGATAGATATTCATATTAAGATTTACGTGAGCTGGGCCGATTTAAAAATGAAAATTGCATTATTTTGATTCGGTTGATAAAATTTTAAGCATTTTTATGCTTTATGTAAGTAAAACTCTGCTATCATGTAGGGTGATTTTTTTTTTAGAAGAAGAATGTAAAACACTAATTTTATTTATAAAAAAATTCAAATAGGTCCAGCTTATGTAAATTTTCCGAAATTTTAAAACATTTTCATGCAGAACTTTTTTTTCTTTACCATTTTTATATTTTTTAGAACTAACTAAAAAACAAAAAAAAAAATTGTTTAACTAATTTTATTCATTAAAAACTCGATTTTTAGAAGTGTTCTCAAATAGGTCCGGCTTATGTAAATTTTAATACTTTTCCGATATTTTTAAGTATTTTTACGGCAGACCTTGTAAGCAAAAACTCTTCTATCATTTGAAGAAATATTTTTAAAAACTAAATTTTAGAAGAATTTTTAAATAACCTTATCTAAATTTTAATACTGTGCTTGTAAGCTCAAATTCTTCTATCTTCTCAAGTGATTTTTTTTGGAAACAAACATTTATAGGAACTAATTAATGAAAAACTAGATTTTTCCAAGTATTTTCAAATCAGTCCAGCTCAAGTAAAGTAAAATATTTTTTTTTTAAATTTTAAGCATTTTTATGCAGACCTTTTGAGCTTAAGCTATTTCTATTATCTGGGGTGATTTTCTTGAAAAAAAATTTTTTTTATCTATTTTTTTTTTTATAAAAAACTAGAATTTTTGAGGTATTTTCAAATTAGTTCAGCTCACTAAAATTTTAATATGAATATCTATCTGAGGATTGTCTTATTAAACTATATAATATTTTCCACAACAATTTTTCTGGAAGTCTTCAAATATAATAAATTGACTTTGCGAAATTTTGTGAAATAATTGTAAGCTTAAACTCTTCTATGGTCCGAGGTAATTTTTCCAAAACTAATTTTATTTAAAAAACACGACTTTTTTTGAGAAATTTTCAAATTAGTCCAGCTCACGTTAATTTTAATTATTTCCGAAATTTATTGGCGGCTATTTTNATGTATGTATTTTATGCTTGTTTCTATGTATATTGCATGTTGAAAAACTAAGAAGATCAAATAAGTAGAAAATTGCATTAAATCCAAAACCAATTAAAATTACCTCTTTATGACTATCAAAGGCGATCTAAAAAAACTGTCATTTGGCAGCGTCCATTCGTTGCCCCCCGAACCTGACAGTACTCATGCCTGGCAAAAGGCAAATCGCTTTTACTGTAGTTAGCTAATCCGATTACGCAAGCGGTAGGTCAAAGAAAATGTCTCCAAATTTGTGTGTACATATGCATGTATCTACATATGAATTTTTAGATACATACATACATATGTACATAGATACATACATACATATGTACGTACATATAAACATGTGGAGGTTGTTCTTTAAAGAAAATAATTATTTTAAGTAACTTTTTCTTATACAAAAGAAAATGATGATTCCTCTGAAGCTGCATTTCTCATTTATAGTTAAAACGAATGTAGCAAAAAAAAAGAAAATCAAAAGTCAAAATGAGTAATACTTTAATAGCATCCATGTGCACAGTTTTCGAAAGAAATTCTTATCACAACCAGCTGAGTGAATGTGTATTTTTTATTTATTGCAGCAACTCAATTCGATTTGTCAATTACTAAATATTTGCGCAACATTCCCTTTATATGTAGTAGATAATAAAGTCAGTGTGAGTCAATGGAGAGTTGCGAATAGAAGACGTTTAGAAATAATGAGTGCCAAATGCAAAAAAAAAAAAACAAACAAAAAATCAACAAAAAAATATGCAAAATGTTTTGTTTTGGTTTGATTTGTTTTTAAGTTTATGGTTATTACCTATTATGTACATAAATATTTCCCATTTGTTCATTTATGTATGCATGTGTTCAGTTTTATTACTTGGAATGGTTATGATAAGGAATTCAATGATTTTTATTTTATCATTTTTGTGAATCTATACACACATATGTAGATACCTTGTTAAATGCATGAGTACATTGTTAGTGGCGCTATTTATTCAATACGCTGCTTTTATCTTAATTTCGAATCTCAT
>NW_016194131.1:0-3196 GCF_001687245.7 Rhagoletis zephyria | reverse complement strand
ATATAAAATTTTCTGAAATTCTCTCTCTTCTTATTGCGCAAAATACGTCTCGCTTACCCCTTAAGTTCCCCATAACGGTCACATATGGCTCGCCTTGCCTTCGATCGCAGCGTGGCCCTGTAGGCGACATCTTTTTTCTCTGCAACATCTTGACACTCCTCATCGGACCAGCTAGCTGTTCTTTCGGGCTCGTACTTAATGAGCGGAAAATGTGATTCCACTGCTCGCGTATGTCAGTTTGTTGAAGAGTGCTCTCTGAGAGAGCAGGTGTGAGTGTCGAGTGGTGAATGCTTTGGCCGTCTATTATGATTGCAGCTTTTCGAAGTTGACCTTGCCTTGAGGCGGGTGCGTATCTTGGCTGCAACAAGACAGTGGTCCCAGGCGATGTTTGGTCCTCGGAATGTGCGTACATCTAAAACACCGGAAGCGTTCCTTCCCTCTATCACATCTTGATCGATTTGGTTTCTCGTTTTTCGATCTGGATATAGCCGAGAAGCTTGATGGATCTTTGTATGCTGGAACCTGGAACTGCATACTACCATACTTCGGACCCCGGCGAAGTCAATCAGCCTCAGTCCGTAATGCCCAAAGAAAATCATATGCAATTTTTGAACATTGCTTTACCGATTTTCTTCCGAACTTTCATAAAATAATCATCAAAGTATGCCCAGTACAATTCCTCTCAGAAAATTCGGCGAAAAATCGAAGAGGATCATAACTGCTTAAGATTTCTCTACTATTCCCTCGTTTTTTAGGGCGCTGATTCAAATTTAAATGATCCATACAGGGTTTTTCATAGACAAGAAAAAAAAAAAATGATATTATAGCTGGAAATTCTTGCTGGATATAATAACATTCACTTAAAGTTTAACTCTTCTTGCATTAGCCACTTTATTGCCAAATTGAATACGAATACGAAATGCATGCTTCTGAAGAAAAATATAACCAATATTAGCCATTAATGTGATTGATTCTTGAAAATAATCATTACATGTCTAATATTAGTTGTGCATACACTCTTATTTAGAGAATATTTACTCAATAAATATGGATACAATTTATTTGATGTACTTGCATATTTTTAGCACATCATCAATGCAACAAATCACTATACAATTTGAATTTTAGCAAGAACGATAGATACTTTCATCATCAGATCCAATCAATTTCATACAACACCCGCGGTCAATTTCTACGTACATACATACATACATATACTCTTTTTTTATTGCCTTCATTATGGCAAGAAATCTGCTTGTATGTATCCTTGCATGCAGGTGCGGATTGTAGCATGATGCGACGTGGGCGCGGCTCAGTTGTTTGAAAATTTTTAATGTCCAAAAAAGTTTTGTCATTAAAATTTTTTGTAGAATCTGAGGAACGTTTTTTGCCAGACACTATTTTCACATCCTACAGCTTTTCTGACGTTGCTAAAAATATTGTGTAAAAGCTGCTTATCAACCCTTTCAGGACCATGGGAAATATATTTACAAAAAGTTACTCCACTCAAAATGAAATTTTCTGTGTTTTTAGTAGTTTGAGAAATCTTTTCTGTTTGTTAAATGTGCGTCATATTCATGTAGCTAACTATTGTTATCATGGAATTTTAGAATTTTTTTCTTATTTGGAAAAAAGTTAAAAATATTTAAGAACTTTTTTTAATTTGAATATTTTAGAAAAACATGTACAAAAAAATATATTTTAGAAAAAAATTTGTTAGGAATGAATATGTTTAACCAAATTAAGTAGGGAAACAAATTTTTGTGGTGAAAATAATTTTGAAAAAAAATTTTTTTTTTGCAATAGAATTAAAAAAATAAAATAAATTAGAGGTAAGATTTTTGGATGAAAGGATTTAACTTTTTAGGTGAAAAAATATTTTTCAAATATTTTTGTACAGAAAAAAAACATTACGAACAAAAAATAAATTTTTTGTAAAATAGTATATAGCGAATTTAAAAAAAAACTACAATACTTTAACAAAGGATTTCTAGAACAAAATTATTCTGGAAAAAAATATTTTCTGGGAATAAACATTTTTTTTTGGGGCAAACCCATTTTTGGAGAAAATGAATTTGGGGTAAAACGCTAATTGAAATTAATAAAATTATAGGAATTTTTTTCTTACATACACATTTTTTTTTGTTTGATATCAGAATTTCATTATTCAATCCTGCATGAATTACAGTTTACAATTCAAAACGTGAGTTTTTTTTTTAATATATGCTTAGTGTCCTGAGCGGGNTGAGGAAAACTTGGGAATTAATTTTCATTCGATTTGATAAATTTTTAATTAAACAAAATAAAATTAATAAATGTTACAAAACGAAAAGGTGAAAGTTTAAATTTATGAAAAAATTTTCAACAAAATAATAAAAGTTTTTTTCAGAATTTCTAGAATTTGTTTGGCAGTTTTATAGACCGTTAAATTTTCTTTAATGAAAGCTGGTGAGATTTCGAAGAGATCTGTCGAGCCCGATTTTTGAATTTTTATTTGTTTGTATTAAATTTTTGAATGAAAAGTGAAAGTATACATTTTGTAGAAAACTGATTCCCCTGTTGCTCATGTCAATAAATGGCACTTAACAAAAACTAATTGAACACAATTGTAGGGTTGCCACAACTTAAGAAATCGCATATTTGAAAGTTTGAATTTACAAAAAAAAAATTTCGCCAAATTATCAAATTTTTCCGATTGTTTTGTTTTAGTGGAACAGGAAAATTGATTTTTTTTTAATTGCCACTTTCTCTGTATTTTGCATTAAAAAAATTTAATTTAAAAAATAAAAATTCAAAAATCTGGCTCGATGGTATCATTTCAATTATTTTACCAAGTAAGTTCCAGTTTTAACCCTTATATATATAGTTTCAAATCGATATATACAAAAAATGTTAAGCCACTTAAACAAATTCGTTTGTATTTATTCGTATTTTGTCTACCCTAAATGAATATAATTGGTCTATTTCCACTCAATTTTTGAGTGTTGCACTGTGTAATTGCTGAAACGCATTACACTTGATAAAAAGGTAATTAGCTAAAGGGCCCCTACATTTCCACCGGCCTTTGACCCCGCACACTTGTTAGTGCGGCCCTGATTGTATCAAATATTTTCGTGCACGATATAATCTAATAAATACATGCATATATATGTAGGTGTGTATGTGGTTATGAAAGTACACAGCAGTAAGCACCCAC
>NW_016194130.1:0-3197 GCF_001687245.7 Rhagoletis zephyria | reverse complement strand
CGAAATCGCCTTAATTAACTACAAAAAGGGACTCAATCCAACATATTTCTAGACAGTTCAAGCGGCTCAGTTTAAAACTTTCAGCAAATCAAGGAATTTTGCTGAGTATATTGACTCACAAGCTCAGCAACAGGGAATATTTACGTACCGAGAAAACAACCGGAGATTCCAGAATAATCGCAGATACGCGAACGGAGGCAACCACAACTACCGCAACAATAACTATGATAATTTCGGGAATAGTTTCAACAACAATTATCGCTATCGAAGGGATAATGTCCAAACAACAACAGAAACGCGTTCCAATCCCGACAATCCGCCAATTCAGGCAACAACCTACAATACCTCTAATAATACGCGCCGCTCAGGTGACCGCTATGATCGTAGTGGTCGTTCCCTTTCGAACCAACCTAGCAGACAGGTACGAGTAGCAAACGTGCAGGAAAACTCCTACCGCCCGGAGGAAAATTAACAACCTTTTCCTCTGGGAACACTCAAAGAAAAATGTATTCACTCAATCCACATACCCCTAATTATGTGACATTCTTTTGTACTACCATCAAAAGAACAGTAAAATTACTAATAGATACGGGAGCTGACATTTCACTTTTTAAGGCAGTGGAAAACTTAGAATATGACTCCAAAAATACTTGTATCTTAACAGGTATCACTTCAGATTCAACCACATCAATAGGTACTGCAAGATTACTCCTAACTTTCGAACAGATTTCGTTAACACATAAGTTTTCAATCGTTGATACCGATTTCCCTATTGAAGTAAACGGCATACTTGGCCAAGACTTCCTCATAATGTACAATTGCAATATAGATTATTATATTTGCTCTTTGACCGTGAATACACAAAATGAACAGGCAATTCTTCCAATCAATTGTAAAGAAATTTGGTTAAAACCAAGANTTTGCTCTTTGACCGTGAATACACAAAATGTACAGGCAATTCTTCCAATCAATTGTAAAGAAATTTGGTTAAAACCAAGAACTCAAAATATTGCGGCTATAGACGCACATTTCGACCAAAACATTGTCATACTAAACAGTGAGTTACAAAAAGGTGTTCACATGGCTAACACCATAGTGCCAGCAAATGGTCTATGTCACGTAAAAATACTAAATGCAAAAGAACACGACGTTAGTTTAAAACAATTAAGTTTTCGAACAGTACCCCTTAAAGATTTCAGTATAGNAATATTGCGGCTATAGACGCACATTTCGACCAAAACATTGTCATACTAAACAGTGAGTTACAAAAAGGTGTTCACATGGCTAACACCATAGTGCCAGCAAATGGTCTATGTCACGTAAAAATACTAAATGCAAAAGAACACGACGTTAGTTTAAAACAATTAAGTTTTCGAACAGTACCCCTTAAAGATTTCAGTATAGTCAATAACATGCGTACATCCGAGAAAAATAAAGAAAGAGTATCTAAAGTATTAAACATATTAAAGTTAGATACCTTGGACCCTCAGTCCAAAAATTCCCTTCTCCCCCTATTTACCAAATACCAGCACATTTTTCACCTTAACGAAGAAGGTTTAACTATGAATAATTTCTACACAGAGCACATCTCAACCAACAACGATGCTCCAGTGTACATAAAAAACTACCGTCTTCCCCAAGTCCACAACGAAGAGATAAAGAAACAAGTCAACCAAATGTTAAATGATAACATAATCCAAACTTCAAAAAGTCCGTACAATTCTCCAATACTTCTGGTACCTAAAAAGTCCCAAGACAACAACAAGAAATGGAGACTCGTGGTAGACTTCAGAAAATTAAACGAGAAAATAGTCAACGACAAATTTCCCTTAACACGCTTAGATGACGTTCTTGATAGACTAGGCAAAGCTAGATATTTCTCCACATTGGACATGACCAGTTCCTTCCATCAAATACCAATTGATGATGAATCTCGCCCCAAAACAGCTTTTTCAACAAGCAATGGTCACTATGAATTTAAGAGACTACCTTTTGGACTAAAGATATCCTCCAACAGTTTTCAAAGAATGCTCAAACTCGCGTTAACTGGATTAGACGCTGAGGCATTTCTCTATGTAGATGATATTATATTGTTCGGTAACAGTCTCAAATATCACAATTTAATTTAGAAGAAGTTTTTGAAAGACTACATGACTACAACCTTAAGTTAAACCCAGACAAATGTAATTTCCTCAAACACGAAGGTCATCTCATTACGAGCAACGGAATCAAGACTGACCGTGCTAAGCACGAAGTTATTCAAAATTATCCAGTCCCTAAGAATTCAGACGAAGTGCGAAGATTCATCGTATTCTGCAACTACTATAGACGCTTTATTCGTAATTTCGCAGAAATTGCAAAACCTCTCAATCTACTTTTAAAGAAAGGTCAAACATTCGTTTGGAACAGTGAATGTGAAATAGCTTTCAGTACACTTAAAACTAAGTTAATTAGCCCCCCCCATTTTGAAATATCCTAATTTCGATGAACCCTTCATAGTCACAACTGATGCTTCAGACTACGCCTTAGGCGCAGTACTTTCTCAAGGACAGATTGGTTCCGACCTACCAATCTGATATGCAAGTAAAGGATTACAAAAACATGACTTGAATAAGCCTATAATAGAAAAAGAATTACTTGCGATTCATTGGGCTATCAACTATTTTCGTCCTTACCTTTATGGCAAGAAATTCTCAGTTATAACTGATCATAGACCGCTGATATCACTTTCCCATCCTCAAAAACGACTCGTATTCGCATTGATTTGTCGGACTATGATTTCGACATTATCTATAAAAAGGGGAAAATAAACACAAATGCAGACGCATTATCCAGAATTAAAATCGACTCTGACATTCTTAAATCCTTAATACCCAAAAACACTGATGAAAAAACTAATAGAGCAATGTCCAATTTAAATGACGAAGAAGTCGCAAAACGTACAGAGACAGAAAGAGATAAAAATATTACAAAGCATATATGCATAGCTACTAGAAGTAAAACAAAGCGCGCGATAACGACAGAGGCACCAGTGGCAAGCACTCTCTCAAAGGAGACTGATCAACTCCGTTGCTGGGTTTGTACTTCCATTAGCGATATAAGAGGAATGAAAAAACTGCTGTTTAGTAAAGATAATAAATATGGTACAATTCAAATTATAGAAGACAAAGTGTTAGTGGGATGAAGTGAGAAACCTC
>NW_016194129.1:2987-3197 GCF_001687245.7 Rhagoletis zephyria | reverse complement strand
ATCAGGGCGGACAGCAGCGAGGGCCACCGCCGGGGGCTGGGTCGGCTGCGGGGCGGTGGAGGTCGAGGCCTGCGGACCACCACCACCCACCGGAACCACCACCGGGGCCACCGGAGCGCGGACCTGCGAGGGGTACTCTTGGCGAGCCAGTGCCTCGAGCGACGCGAACCACACCACGCCGTCATCATCACTGTCGTCATCATCATCGGC
>NW_016194129.1:2676-2897 GCF_001687245.7 Rhagoletis zephyria | reverse complement strand
ATCATCCTCCCAGTCTCCCCAATTCTCCAAGTCCTCCAAGTCCTCCTCCTCCTCCTCACCCTCCCCGTCGATGTTCGCCGGCTGGGTGGACAGACACAGCTGAGTGGCCACCTCGAGGTGATTCATGCTGGAGGTGGGAGGGAGGGAGGTTGGGAGGGTGATGACGGTGCACCGACCGGCGGCAGAACAGGCGGCGGAGCAGGCGGCGGAGCAGGCGGCGG
>NW_016194129.1:0-2536 GCF_001687245.7 Rhagoletis zephyria | reverse complement strand
GGAGCTGCCGACAGGTGCAGTGACAGGTGCAGACAGGTGTGACGTGTGCAGGAGGAGTTTGCAGTGACAGTGACGGGAGATGCAAACTAAAACCAAAAAAAAAATCAGAAACCAGAAACAAAGACTGACGCACTGACAGCCGGGCACTGCCCTGTTATAGCAGCAGTGCGGCACTGTTCCAAAATTTTCGAACTCCCACTCCCAACAATACCACCACCACAACACCGGCAAGAATGACGTGGCGCACACTTATGTAAATCACCAGCAGCCAGACGCAAAACAGTTTCCCGTGAAGTAACCAACCCACTGTTCCATTTTATCCTCATCCTCCAGAAGTTTCAATCTTAAGTCTTGAACAATCTAATCACACTGCTGACCACCACTCTGATTTCGCCATTGTTTCAGCTGTCAGCGTTCATTTCCTCTGACCTGCAGCACCAGCTTCAACAACAACAACAACAACTTCCTCATCCTCATTTTCATCACCACTCGCAGCAATGGACTCTCAGCAGGTGGTGAAGTCGGTGGTGGTCACCTTCCTGACTTATGCTCCTCCCAACACTGTGACGGGCGACGAGGCGAACGACAGCAAGTCAATGGCAGCGGCCGCCGCCGATGCCGATGCCACTGATGCCGCTGCTGGGCAGCAGCAGCAGCCACTGCTGAGCCAGCAAGAGCTCCTGCAGCTGCTCGAAGAGGAGCAGCAGGAGTTGATCGACTTCGAGAAGGAGGAGTTCGAGGCGCAGGCCGCCTTCCTCAATCAGCTCATGCTCGAAGAAGAGCAGCTGGCGAAGGACGAGGAGGAGGAGAACTACCTCAGCTACCATGGCTTCTAATATTTTACGCAATTTTTTATTCTTTTACCACATCTGTATCTTTTACCCATTTTTAACCCATTTTTAAACAACTTTTTAAAATAAAACACATTTATAAACTCCACCACCGCCTACGGAGGTAGGTGACTAGGTGGTGGGTGGTGCCGATCAACGCCGGCTCCTGCAGCTTCGAGTCGAGGCGTTGTAGAAGGGAGCGAGTTGACGGCCTCCAGGGTGATCCAGGTGCCGCTTGGAGGCGGTGAAGAGCGCGGCGATGTTCTTCCACAGGTCATTCTCATTTTGGGAATGTTCAGTATGAAGCCGAAGAGATGGCCTCCAGACTGAGGATGCTCGGGTCTCTGAGATAGATATCGGAATTAGTTGGGATATTGAAAAGAACCGTGTTGTACAACAGCAACTCACCTTGACTTGTTGCACCAGAGCTGCCTCAAAGTTCTTCTCCTGCACCACATTGATGTCGTAGTTGCCGAAGCCAAAGGGGCTCATGTGCGGGGGTTGAAAAGGGTGGAAGAGTTCGGTGCCAGGCTGGAAAGACATAGAAAAACAGGAGAATTAGAAANTCACCTTGACTTGTTGCACCAGAGCTGCCTCAAAGTTCTTCTCCTGCACCACATTGATGTCGTAGTTGCCGAAGCCAAAGGGGCTCATGTGCGGGGGTTGAAAAGGGTGGAAGAGTTCGGTGCCAGGCTGGAAAGACATAGAAAAACAGGAGAATTAGAAACATGATCAGACACAACCTAAACCTCCAAACAACTTCTTACGAGCTAGCTAGCTAGCTAGCTAGTCGAGGAGAAAGGAGGCGTCCTCACCATTCACCGGAGTTGTCCGTGCTGCTTTCCTGGTTCAGCTGCAGGTACTGCTTGAAGAGGAGGTACTCGTAGCAGGAGTCCGCCCGGGCGCCCAACGGTCGTCACCATTGGGCGTTCGTCAGCTGATGACCTGTAAAAATGAAAACAAAATGATGAGTTTTAGAATGTAAACAGAAGCACACTTTTGCACACTTCACCTGTGACTTATGGGACTGATATGTACATCGGCAGCAGCGGGTCGGCCCTCCACTGCACCAGCTCGTGACTCATGTGACTCATTTAGCAAACACACACTACTCTATACCCACTTGACCTGTTGTTGGTCCTTGTTGAGGCCCTCGATGTTGCTTGCCAATGTCCACCTGGTTCAGCGGGTAGACCAGAGCTCCCAGCTGTACTTGTAGTTTTTAGAGTCGGGCAGGACGAAGCTGGTCAGAACTGTCTGGTCCACGGGCAGCTGAATCGTCTGCAAAAGAGGAAATTGAGGAAGGTATCATCAAGCAAAGGAAAAGAGTAAGATAAAGTTAACTCGTACCTGACTGGGCCCCGCTGAAACGGTGAGTTTGACTTTATCCGCCGGAGCGTCGGCGTTTGCACTTTGACGCTAAAAAGAGAACATCATCGTGTGGGAAAAATAAACAATGTGAGACAGACTTTTTCATCGCCCTTACCTTGCTTCTAGAAAAGTGTGGCCATTTCGAAATGACCTTTGAGCTTTTGTCATCGTTACGAGCTGGCCAATCGAGGGCCAATTCGCAGCGCCATTTCGACGCCTGTCGCCGCGGTGAAGCGCCACTTTGCGGTTGGCACCACCACCATCTCGCTGGAGGAGGAGGAGGATAGTGATGACCAGGACGACTATGCACTGGCGGCGGTGGTGGTTGTGGTGGT
>NW_016194128.1:0-3197 GCF_001687245.7 Rhagoletis zephyria | reverse complement strand
CAAAAGGTGGGACTGTTGAGAATATTTTGTTAACATATGCATAATATTTATGTCACCGTTCTTGTATATATCTCTGTCAACATTCTCATAAACATTTATTGGCAACATGCATATAAATTACACAACATGTACATACATTATTCTAGTAACATTTTATGTATATAAATAAATACTCTTTTTTTGCTGTATTATTATTAGATCGAAAGGTTGCGTTTCATTAGGTTATGGGCCCAGCGTAGCGGCAAAGTCTAACAGAAGCAAAAATAACAAAAAGATCCATCCGTTATTCTTGTGTGATTTTAGTTACGTAGACAAGTTTTTGTTTGCACAATAGCAAACGGATCTTACTGCAGTCACAAGTATTGTTTTTAGAATTTTTGTACTGATTCTTGTGAGCTTTCGCAACTGTCCTCCGATGGAAAAAGAAATTGTCATCCAGAAGTTCGTGGACGCATCACAGTGGATGATGTGGAAGTTCCAGGTACGAGTTAACTTGTTGGCATGTGAACTTTTTGGCTACGTCGATGGAAGTATGACGGAAGGTTCAGACAATTCCTGTGGAGCCGAAGTACTTGTCCATTTGTGTAACTGCATTACGGCAAAACAAATGTTGGAGAAATTGCATTCAGTTTATGAGCACACAGATGAATCTGCCAAACATCTGTTGCAGGAGCAATTCTATGCGTATAAAAAGGATCCCTGCCATGATATAGCAACGCACATTTCGACGCTGGAGAACTTGGTGGGCAAACTGAATGTTGCTGGCGTAAACATCGATAGTGGCATGCTCATAACAAAGATTTTAATGACTTTGCCTCCTGAGTGTAAGCACTTTTCAACGGCTTGGGAGTCTACGGGTATTGAGCATCGCACAATTGTTAATTTAACCAATCGTCTTATGATTGAGGAAAGTCGGCTAGGTGTTCAAAATGTGAGCTTGAATGAAATAGGCACGAGTGAGACGTTATTGGCTAAGCAAAGAAATGCTGCACCTAACACCAAGCACAAGGGCAAGTGTTTCAAATGCGGGCGCACTGGTCACTGGAAACGTGATTGCAAGATGAAGGCAAAACTAAGAAACCAAGATCATTTCACTGAAAGGTCGTATGGCGATAAGACTTTTCTTAACAACTTGTCTCAATCTCTGCAGCAACCAGATAACTGGCTACTGGACTCTGGTGCCACATGTCACATGTGCAAGCAACGCAACTGGTTTTTCACCTATACCGAGTTAAAGGAACCAGTTCCAGTTTTAATTGGAAATGGAAAAACAATGAATGCTACTGGACGTGGTGATATAAAAATCTTATCTTTCAATGGTATTAAGTGGATAGAAAAAATATTGAAAGATGTACTGTACTCAGCAGATTTGTATGCAAATTTATTTTCCACCACTAAAGCTATGGACAATGGTCATACGAGTTGGTCGGACAAGAATACTTTTAAATTGATTGATGAAGATGAAGTAGTCGCAGTAGCAGAGAGAAAAGGGGGTATGTTTCATATGCTCTTTAAAGTTATAAAGCCCAAAATAACAGCGAGCATTGCAATTAAGCTCACGTCGTTGCGAGTATGGCACGAAAGGTTAGGTCACCAAAACTTAAAGCATGTTCGCGAATTTTTGAGAAGCAACAACATTGACTTTTCTGATGAAAATTTTGATTGCGATGGCTGCGCTTTTGGTAAGCACACAGAGGTCAACAAAATGCGGAGAAATTATTCACGCCGACGTTTGTGGGCCAATCGAAGATAAATCATTTGGCGGATCAAGATACTTTATCCTCTTTAAAGATGAGTTTTCAAAATTTCGATTTGTATTTTTTCTTAAAACTAAATCTGAAGCTACTGAAAAGTTCCAAATCGTACTAAACATTTCAGAGAAACATTGTGGGCACCCAATTAAAATTTGACAAACCGACAACGGGACTGAGTTCATCAATGAGGAGATGAAAAAGTTGGTTCACGACAACGGTATTCATCATCGCCGATCAATACCCTATACTCCAGAGCAAAACGGAGCCGCCGAACGAGAAAATCGAACTATAATGGAGTTGGCGCGGTCGATGCTGCACGCTAAAGGTCTGGATCTTCGTTTATGGGCAGAAGCAGTGCAGACAGCTGTGTTCATTTTAAATCGTACGGGCACTAATACGGTGAAAGGGAAAACACCCTACGAGCTTTGGTTTGGTAAGCAGCCACAAGTTGATCATTTTCGTATTTTTGGCTCTGAAGTGTATGTGCACATACCAAAGCAAAAGCGTACAAAGCTTGAAGCAAAATCGAAGAAATGCATTTTTGTCGGTTATGACAACAATCACAAGGGTTATCGCGTTTTGGACGAAGCTAATAATGTGTCAGTAGCGCGAGATGTGCAATTTCTCACTGAGCAACCAGCTGAGGTAACTATCATAGAAGATGATTTAGATGCGACCTCGAACCAGTGCCAAAGTCAAACGGTGGATGATCTTTCAAGCAAATCAACGGCAAGAACTACGAGTCATATTGATCCAGGCAACATATTAAATTCTCGCTTACGTAGTCGAGAAGAAGAAAGCGCTTCGATGGTACTAGCTATGCAACGATTACGGAGGAACCGACGACTTTTGAGCAAGCAATAAAATCACCAGATAGCGAAAACTGGTTACGTTCCATGAAAGAAGAGTACGATGCGCTGTGTGAAAATAAAACTTGGATGTTAGTCGATGCGCCGAAGGATCATAAGGTAATTGATAATAAATGGGTTTTCAAAATTAAACGAAATCCAGACGATTCAATTGAACGCTACAAAGCGCGATTAGTGGTACGCGGTATTAATCAAGAGTACGGAAAGGATTATTTAGAAACGTTCAGTCCGGTTGTACGTTTTACATCACTGCGTGCGATTTTTAGCATTGCTGCTAGCAAAAACATGTACATGAAGCAGTTTGATGTAAAATCAGCATTTTTAAATGGCGAGTTTAAAGAAATCGTCTATATGCAGCAACCAGTCGGTTTTGACGACAACAGCGGCCGTGTTTGTAAATTGCAGAAAAGTCTGTATGGACTAAAGCAAGCTTCCAGATGTTAGAGTGAAAAGTTCAAGGCCTTCGTTAAAAACTTCGGATTCAACGTCAGCGAGGCGGATCCGTGTGTATTTGTAAGTCATGAGGGAGGCACCGTGATTTTAGCAGTTTATGTTGATGATGGTATTGTTGTTG
>NW_016194126.1:0-3197 GCF_001687245.7 Rhagoletis zephyria | reverse complement strand
ACTGGAAACATTTAGCTTTTTTTAATGAATGCAATCGCCTTAAAAGATTTTAGACTTTATTAAAAAAAAAACTCTGCTAATGCAGACCATGGATTGAGGTGGACTGGATTGCATTGGATTAGAGAAGGCCGCAAAATGCCTCAAGGTTGAAGAGGCATCGAAAGAACATATATTTTCTGACCCCGAGGGATCACGTTTAGGGTTTCATAAAGGGGTTCGCAGACGCACAGCTCGTTTATATTAATTGAAGCTTCTTGCTCTTCTCAACATAGTTCAGCTTTTAGTTATATTTCTGGTAGATTTTTGAGACAGTACGATCAATTTTCAATGCTTTTATGGCAGACCGGCTTTACTTCAAGATCCTAACCTGGTATCCGCGCCGTCAACTTTCAACCATGCAAACCGGTGGCATCGTACCCAATGCATACGTGGTCCAATATATTTTATTCACCCCTTCACCTCCTAGTTGCTTATGTCCATTTTGTCCACAAAAAAAAAAATTGGAAAAAATTCAACACATCTCTACGATCTACCCTGCTTGGAAAGCGTAGATCATGGGTTTGCGTTGCTAGACTACTTACAGTGATTATTGTTCTGATCACAGCCGCCTTGACTTTAGTTAAGGATACTTAGCAAATAATAGTTTTTCTTACTATTGATTTTCTAAATCAATATCTGTTTTGGAGCTATCGTATTCTACAAGAAGAGAGGACTCCACTGAAGACTTATAATAAAGAGTTTCAGGTAAGGTTAGGTAAGGTTGTTTTGGGTGGCTGACCGCCCCACGTAGAGGTCCCTAGTGATGCCAGATGGAGATAGAGGTTTAATTAAGTAACTATTTAGACAAGTAAATAAGTGTTCAAGTGAGATACCGTACAAAAATTTAAAAAGCGTAGCTAACACGCGGCTCTTTCCTCTGATCATGGATATCTAGAATTTAAGTTGTTTTAATATTAAATATGCCACAAAAAGATATTATTCATTGAGGTAACGAACAGCCCATTTGTGGCATTTTGGGGGTGATACCGAGAATTCTTACCAGAATCCCTCTTTCATTTCTTTATATTTTGCAGAACAATATTTTGAAAAGTTTATGCAATTCAGCGATGACTTGGTTAATCTGTTCGGAATTATGAATGCATAGACCGGTTGGTTCCATGCGATACCTGATAAAGTTTGAGCCTTTAGATTTGAAGCAGACTTCGCTAAGGACTAAGGTTCCGCCTTCCACTTGCTGTCAGTCTCTCAATGGCTGAGGTAAAAGCCTCAATCGCTACCAAGCTGTCAACTCCGGGGTTGTTTCTTGTTTTTCGTGGGCTAGCTTCTCGGCTCTCCACAAGGCAAAAGCTCCCACAGAAAGCACTTAGCAGGCAACCTCTTCTGTTGCCGGATGTTCTGTTCCTTGCAGTAAATTCAGTTACTATTTTAGAATTATTTGTGAATACACGCATGCAGCTCCTCCGAATAGGTTTCATTCATTTGCCACATTCCTTTTCTTAAATTTTTCTGCCTTCGCTCCTTTTCCTAATTAGATATACCCGAAGGTTCTACAGTTGAATTCTTCTTTCTATAGCTGTAAAAATGCACGCAAATTTATTAACAAAAAATATTCTACGCAAGTAGTTCGACCTTATACCGAGTCTAACTATTGCTGTGTAGCACCAATGAATCGGTCGCGTATTTTGAACTTAATTAACGTCTGACACCCCTTAATGAAAATATCTATGTAGTTATATAGAGCGTAACTGGCGTTCTACGTATTTTCTCTTTTCGATATTACGCTTCTACAGCTTCCAAGATTACTCCTAGATAATCTGTGTGGTGTTTTAAATTCAATTCGATATCTTCTAACTTTATGGGTCTCCACACAGAAATCGGGACCGACTAGAGAATTTATATAGTAGCACCTATTGTTTGGAATTATCAAAAAAAATTCTTAAGCAGGGATGACACGATTTGTTAATTTGTACAGATTTGTAGAATTTCACAATTACAGAGTGATGTTGTTTGGAAAAGTTGTTATTGCGCTAAACTCATTCTCGATAAATATTTATAGACAAGATCACTCTGTAGTCAGCACACAGTGGTTCCAAGCTGGATATTACTGTTCAAAATAGTCCATAGCCTGCACTTTTCAACCGATTTGAAAATTTTTTTTATTGAAAGCTACTAAAAAAGAAGAAACGAGGAAAATTGCACAACAAAAATTTTAAATTTTTTAAGAAAAATTCATTAGATTTTATTTGTTATTAAGTGCAAGTTGCATTAGCGACATGGACTTTGCACTCTGTTAAAAAAAATTTAGTGGAGTATAAAACTGCATATCTAAAATTAAAAAAAAAAAATAATTTTGGGGATTTGTTTAACCTTTTAAATATGAGTTGTAATTTCTTGATTCGTTTTCGGGTAACCCTGTGATTGTTTTCGCTCTGTTTTTATTATGTAAAATGTATTCACAGGAAAATAGGATAGATTTTCTACTTCCTCTGCACTTTGCACTAAAAATTTAATAATAGATAACAAAAAAAAAAAAACAAATTTCGCCTATTTGGATGTTTTCATTGTCCATGAGTCTGCGTGATAAGCCAGTAGCACGGGCAATATGAGCGACTTTCAGACCATTTTCCTACATTTCTCTAAAAACAAACCGCAAAGAAGCAAAGTAGGGTGAATAACAGTCCCGTTTTTTTCACTTTTACTCCTACCTCTATTATGCAGATCAATAATCCCAGCGCTACCGAAAACATACATTCTGAAAATATTCCAAAAAAATCCAATTTTTTGTCTACTTTGAGAAAAAATTTAACAAAAAAACAAAGAACTGCACAACATTGTTGCAAACTAATTGAGTTGAAGCATGACGCCTTCGAGTCGAATGGTTTCCATGCAATCGCATGCAGCTTTGGAATTATCTTAACCATTTTTTCAACTCGTTAAACCTTTCTGGTCAGCCACCTCACAAATTGTCACGCAAAATCGGCGACTTAATCAATTTCTTTGCGCAACATTAATCAATTTTAGGAACATGCCAAGTTTTCAGCAGTGCTCCAAGTGTGTTAAAAAGTCAAATATATATATATATTTTTTTTAATAAAATTATGTCCGCGACGAAGCCACGAACCAACAACGTATGCAAGTCACAAACACAAATTGCGGCACGTTATGACAAACATGCAAACCAAAAAAAAAAAAAAAAA
>NW_016194125.1:0-3197 GCF_001687245.7 Rhagoletis zephyria | reverse complement strand
GGCAGGACGTCAAAGCGGTTGACCGCATATGTGGGTGCATACATACATACATATGTGTACAGCTATTAGTGTGTGTGTGAATTAACATTCGGATTGTAATGCAGTGGCTATTGTGCGCTTATAGTTCATTGTGTAAAAGGACTTTCACAATTATTTACACACATACAATACATACCTACGTACAGATATCTATGGATATTTCCATGAAGACATTCATTTCAAGCATATTTGCGGCTATATACTGTATGTCTTAGTCGCATGTTTGTATACAAACAGATGTACGAAACTATTGCAAGCTCAACAAATCCACAGGCTAGCCGCAAAACTACAGTTTCAGTCTATGAATGAATAGGTAAAATCGCTGCATGCTCCGCACAAGATATCTACATTTTCATTAACATAGTGGGTTTATGTACATATGTACGCATGTTTGAGTGCAGAAAAATAAATGTCTGAATCGGCGTATAAGTTATTTAGCTGCCTACTTTTATTACAAAAGTCCATTGGAAAGACAGGGTTTTAGTACAGCGCGATAAATAAGGCCATGTAAAAGTTTTGAAAAATTTTTGTGCAAATTTTTTGGAACAAGTTTTCTCTATTGAAAATCAATTTTGATCAAATATATGTATGTCGACCATTGTTATCTACGCCCTTTTGCGATTTTTCGGTTAGCTTTATAACTGCATCGGTGTAGAACCTCTGTGGTTTATCGGCAGAAAGGTTTGTCAAGTGATTTTCAGCGGCTATTTGGTCGGGCAATTTTTTGCCAACAAGAGGATTTTGCGGAAACCGAAACAAATGCAAGCAGACGGTGCAAGGTCCAGTCTATTTGGTCAATGCATTGTCATGATGAAACACAACAACTACTTTTCCGTTGTACTCTCGCGAATTTTTCTTAATCTATACATTATAACGGTCGAAATGCGCACATCAGAGGATTGCATTGATCGCCTAGCCACGTTGTAGCAGTTCATAATGGACCATCCCCATCCAATCCCACCAAACACTCAACACAACCTGTGTCGCCATCAGTCGAGGCTCCCAAGTCGTTTGTGAAAGGTCATCGGTATTTGACCAAACAAGCTTTCTTATCGCCCATAATTATTCGCTTTATAAATGGTTCGATTTCAGTGATGGCGGTTGATATTTAGTTCCTTCGCTATCTCTTGGCAGCTTTCATGCTTGCTCTGCTTTATGTCATAGTCTTTTCCAGTATATGGTAGGCCACAGCGATATGCATTTTTGGCATCAATATTTAGACAATGGCCTTGGGCAGACTACTTCCGGTTCCGGCGTTTCTCACCGTATACATCACAAATTTCTCGGCATGTTTGTGCCGCGTTTTCATCTTTTCTTAGTAATAGCGGATTTATTCGGATAATTCACCAAATTTAAAATGTTTTCAACTTTTTGCGGGAGAATTGTCTTCACTGAAACTGTCGCCTGAAATATCGCATTTCACAATCAAGTCAGTTCGACGAAAATCTATTAGTGTTTCCAGATATATGGTCATCAACACTACATAGTGAAAAAATCCTCGGATACTTTTTCTTTGACCCAATATTGGTATTATTTTTATGACTTAATTGGGAGGCCATTCAAGCCTTAAATAATCCTGACTATGAACGTCACTCTAAATAAATTTAGTGCTTAAATTTTTAAATTTGTGTACCTATCATTCATTCCATTTTGACTTAAGAGCAAATAAATGTTCAATCGACAGCAATCAAATTTACCCTAAATATTTTTTCATTGACTTTGCATTTATTTCCATACCTATTTTTTACACTCTGTCTCATTCAAACTTACCTATTCCTAGTGCATTAAGAAAATTGATTACCATCATACTTCCATGTACCAGGACTTCCTTACCTATTCAAACTCTCTTAAGTGCAACCCCATTCAGTCACATAAGTACTTACCACGCCCTCATAACTATAATCGCTAAGGGTAAATTGCCATTGAGTCAAGCAATCAACTCACCTTTTGAAACCCATAGGCATTTTTATTACTCGCTTTTGTAAATAAGCGAAAGTGGACACATAAGTACATACGTACTTACATAAGTGCACAGCATGAAATTTATGTGACTTAAGTATTGATGACAAGAGACCACACACGCAGATATAACAAAGCTACCGTCAGGGCGTATGAGCAACCTATTTAATAGCTTGTTTTTATGGTATTTAGCAATGAAGGTAATAAATATGAAATGAAGGTAAATAATATGTAATTGAGAGCAACAGCTGATTGTTAATGAGGTTTGACATAATTTACTAAATTAGAACTCTTCAATAAGATGCGTGCGTGTGCATATGTTTAAGGATATATTATTTAATATTGAGCCAGTTCGTGATACTTAATTTAGTTTATTATTTTATCTTTTTTAAGGACATATATAAATACTTAGCAAGAAAACAGACAGACACGCATGTAATATATGCTTGTATGTATATAACGTATTAAGTGCGACTAAAGCTCCCCACTGCACAGCATGCCAAGAGGAAAGGAAAAGGTTAAGAGACTACATAGGTAAAGCAGCCTTAGCAGAGACATTTTGGCGTACAGAAATTCGAAAGTTAATCTAGTGCAAACTTATCCGACTTTTAGTTGCTTAAAGAACAGAATTCCCGCCCGCTTTTTAACAAACCAGAAATTCGCTGGACAACGGCTGTACTTATGGGTCAGTATATGGAATGTGCGTACATTTAACCAGAGTAGGAATGAAATATGTATGCTGAGTCTGTCTGTCACTGTTCGGTTCTCGGGTTGAGCTCAAAACCTAGGTGAATGCTTCTTCATGGAACTTGATTATCTCGCGAATCTGGATATTAAAAAGGTCATGAATCTTATTCTTAGCTTTAACTTGGTTGGGGTAAACACAAACCGCAATGCGATATCCCAAATGATCTAAAGCCTAAATGCGTTCTGCATGTATGATCGTTTCAACCTGGTAATCTACCTAGGCTACTTTAGGATAGCTTGGCTGTGGACCCTAGTGGATTCCTCACATAGTCCCCAAATTTTCCATAGTTTCGCCAACAGTTAGTATGAAGACATAAATTTTAAAATGTCCCTTGGAGCACACTGGAGGGTGTTGTGGGCATACTGATCTGTCTGGTTTTTTTACAACGCTTTTATCAACTTGCAATGTTGTGGATGCAGAAACTTTCAATGTTGTGTGTCCGACACCATAA
>NW_016194124.1:0-3197 GCF_001687245.7 Rhagoletis zephyria | reverse complement strand
ATTCAATAAAGTATATTGATGCAAAGTGTTAAACTGTGAGACTCAACAATACTAAGTATAATAAGATATAAAGTATGAAAGAATATAAAAAATACTGTTTTTACTTTCTTGAACATTATAATATTTTTATGTAGAGGCACTTGACAGATTCGCAGCTTCATCGATGTTTGTTTCCTTGATGACTATAANGTCATACATGTACTTACTTTAAATTACATTAAGTAGTGCTCCTGGCTTGCCGTTGATAGGTAACTGATGAAATTGCCTATTTATGAAGTCCCACATTACAGCGCAAGGCGCAGCGTAGGCGATGTTAAAAACATTGTATGCTTAAAAGCATAGTATATCCACAGCTTTAATATTTAATTTTGTATTGGTTTTTTATCCAGCAAAGTCCTTTTTAAACCATTTAAAACTATGTTATACGTTTCACTGCAGCCAACAATTAATTCCGCAATGACACGCGCTACAAAAAATTTTATAAAATAATAAACTGCCGGTAATTGAGTATATTATACGAAAATATTCGTATGATGTACGAGTTTAAAAAACCTGTTTCTGCATTAGTACTTTATATGAAAGTATTAACTAAATTATACGAATACAGAATTGTAGATTTCATTAATTTTAAAACCATACGTAAATATTACGAATGCGTTCCTACAATATACAAAATTATTCGTACAGAGCTTTGTTCAGTGCCCTACGAATGTGTTTCGTAAAATAAACGTACACCTCGGCTTACCATCTAGCGGAAGGTTTCGGAAGGGTGAAAAAACATATATTTAATACTTGCGCCGGGNTTTTGTACATTGTACAAAAACCAACACTACGAAAGATTTTCGTAGCAATTTTACGAAATTTTATTTTCAGTGTAGCTACGTTGGCCAGTCAAAATATTCAGCAAGTTAGCTATGAAGATTTGTGAACATTCTGTATTGCATATTTTACGGAGCAATATTTTGTTATCAGCTCATGAGAAGGTACCAAAATTTACCAGTCACAAAGAGCGAAAAGGGTTTAAATATTTACATGAACTTTATTTACCGGTTACAAAATTTTTTTTGCCGGCGCAAAATAGGCCTGTAAGAGTGAAGTAACATGATTTTGTCAAACCGAGTGCATTCCGGTTTTTTATGTTAACGATTTTAAGTTTTATAACAGAAAAACTATTTTTTAAACGAACTTGTACTGAAATCAAACGATTGCCGCTGAATGGCGTTATTGCACCTTTGGTAATCTTTTGCGAAATGTTTACCTAGTGAACAGCTGGTGTGCATATAAAAAGTAACTCGATAATTCTTTAGTTTAAGGTACAATTTGTAAAAAACAACCTCCAAAAATGTCGTTATGGTTTAAAAGTTAAATATTAACAGAACACGTTTTTGGTATATTGCTCTTTTCTATGAGCAATTGCATGGTCAAAAATGATCTAAATCACAAATATTCACTTTTGAAACACTAGTAAATATATTATTTAAAAAACTTATTCAACAAGCACATATTTTATGCATAAAAATTATTGTCTACTTTTTATTAAAACCAAGTAAATAATGTTCTCGAACTGAATCGAGAAAATGCAAAATGGCGTATAGTACTGGCACTTTACTTATATTTCGTACATTGAGGGGAAAAAAATATTAAAATCAATCAGAAACGTAATTGATCTTACTATAAACGTCACAGAAAGTACGATGTGTTGGTAAATATCCAATACTAGCTTTTACCCGCGGGTTTCACCCCACGTCTTTATACAAATATGAAAAATAATTTATGTAAAGATGTTGTATTTTATTTCTGCTCTAATTTTACTATAGCAGAATACTGAGGAACAGTTGTATAGCTTGGGTGTTATGTAATGAAATGTAATAATAACTTTTCGGCACAGCAGGTGTTTTTATTTACATTATAACATCTCAAATAAATAATATATCGTCGTTTAAAGTACTAGATAGTAAAAACACTCATATTTCAAAATAGTTCTCTTTTATTATAAAGCAATCGCATTTCTGGCAAGTATATTTCAGGACGAATGGATAAGAATTGAGCCAAGAGCTTGTGTGTGCNTATTTACATTATAACATCTCCAATAAATAATATATCGTCGTTTAAAGTACTAGATAGTAAAAACACTCATATTTCAAAATAGTTCTCTTTTATTATAAAGCAATCGCATTTCTGGCAAGTATATTTCAGGACGAATGGATAAGAATTGAGCCAAGAGCTTGTGTGTGCAAATCGAATTTTTGGCAGCAAATGTGAGTTACGCGGTTTTGCACTATAAACGACGATATGTATGTAAGTAATAGTAGAAATACCAACGTTGTAATATTAAAATTTTAGCTATCTAATTTCTTTGTAATAATAACTCTAATATTATTTCACAGCATGTTTTTAATACTGCAAAGCCTCTATTAACATAAATGTATTTTCCAATGCAATTATCATAGATTTTATTTTCGATAAAGTTTTGGGTATTGCTTTAAGGAATTCTTGTTTATTGTCATTGCAAAAGCTAAGCGAACTGAAAACTGAGTCCTGTAAATTCGAAAGGGGCCATNAATTTTCCAATGCAATTATCATAGATTTTATTTTCGATAAAGTTTTGGGTATTGTTTTAAGGAATTCTTGTTTATTGTCATTGCAAAAGCTAAGCGAACTGAAAACTGAGTCCTGTAAATTCGAAAGGGGCCATGTAAATTGTGGTTCCGAAGTTATGGCTGATAAAAAATTCAACGCCTGTGTTATGCGCNACTGAGTCCTGTAAATTCGAAAGGGGCCATGTAAATTGTGGTTCCGAAGTTATGGCTGATAAAAAATTCAACGCCTGTGTTATGCGCTACGCCCTCTTTTACGAACTCATTTACATAAACATACCTTACTATAAGCACCTATGTACCATAGATATGTCTGCATACCAAATTTCAAGTTTATGTGACTTTTCAGAAGTTATGGCTGATTAAAAATTCCACGCCTATGAGATGATCCACGCCCCTTTTACAAACTCATCTATATATACCTTACTAAAAGTACCAACCATAGATATGTCTGCATACCAAATTTCAAGTTTATGTGACTTTTCAGAAGTTATGGCTGATTAAAAATTCCACGCCTATGAGATGATCCACGCCCCTTTTACAAACTCATCTATATATACCTTACTAAAAGTACCAACCATAGATATGTCTGCATACTAA
>NW_016194123.1:0-3197 GCF_001687245.7 Rhagoletis zephyria | reverse complement strand
AATTAAGGTATTTACATATAATCATGAATACTTCACGGTGCTGAGCAAATGAGTCAATGCTTAGCGAAAATTCAAATGAATACAGAAAAATAAAGAAATTTCAACGCTTCACTGCTTTTTCCATACGCAAGCAAATCTGAGTGAGTGAGGGTCTATTTATTTATGTATATAATACTCATTAATTTGTTGCATCAATTTGTGTTTAGATAGTGGCATGTTTAGTTTGAAGGGGAACCAATAAAAAGGGCCATTACGAAAAGGTATGTAGGGTTCTTGAAAGAAATGTGAGTTGGTGAGCATGCGTGAAAAAGTGTTAATTACTGTATAAATTCATGTGAAAGTTAAAGAACCTACAATTGAATGAAAAATTTGCGTCTTTAAAGATGGTTCACCATTGAACAAATATGCAACCAAAATTCACACACAGATGGCACTGCTTGCGAATATGTGAACTTTTGACTCGTTATTTATATGGAATATTTTCGATATTTCGATAACAGCTGTCAAAGGCTTCATGACCAATATATATATATATATAGTCCGACTACCGACAGTTCAACAGCTTTGTTGAACTCGGCTAAAATCGCTTAGGCGGCTACAGCGCCAAATAAGAAGAAAGTGGTTCGATCAAAAAATATGTATGTATGTGCGAAAAATATTTAAATACTAAGTTTGTTAAACGAGAGGCCTTTAAAAAATACATTCTAGTAATAAAAATTAAATAGAGTTGCCACCTGTTTTTTTTTATTTTTTATTTAAAAAACAAAATTTGCACACAGAAAATTATTTCCATTTTGGTATGAAAACAAAGGCGTTACAAGCTACTTAAATCCAGACACATTTTAGTGCGGTTGCCATTAACTGCATAATAAAAATTTCTTTAAAATATAATGTTTGAAATATGTTCAAATATGTACTGGTAAAAAATGATTTAAGACAAAAAAATAAAGGAACTGGGAACTGCTTCAATCCACGCTCAATAATCAAAGCTATAGTTAAAAAATTTAGTTCTAAAAATATTTAAACAATTTAAATATGAGTAACAAAAGACAACTAAAGCGAAAAGTCCATTAATTAAAAAAATATTAAAAAAAAGTGTTGCCACCACTTTGAAAAACATAAAACATAAAAATCTAGGTTAAACTAACTAGCATTATGTAGTTTTATAACAAATAATGGAAAAGTTTTAATCGAAATACGAATATGTTGTGATTTTTTATTGACGGCTATTTTATACCAACATATGTACTAGTGATGTGCGGTTCCGAGTATTTAAAGAACCGGTTGTGTCGAATGCGGTGCCAAGGGGAACCGCGAATTTTTTAAAAACAAGGAAGTTGATGTGAGTCGGCCAGATCTGGTAAATGGCGGCTTTATAATAAAGTGCCTTGAACCGAACAAAATTTAGTATGTCAACTCAGAACACTAAAACACACAGTACATACCTATATAATTCGAATTTCGGACTGATATCTAGACTTTATGCCTAAACAATCAGTTTTTTGCCCATAGCGCAATGTGCACTTCGTGGCCGATTTTCGGTTCTGTATGATCAGTTTTCGGTTCTTTTGAAATCGGTTTTCAGTTGTTTTTACTAATTTTTTCTGTTATTCTAAGATCATTTTTCATTTAATTTGAAATCGAGTTTTGTTTCTTTCGGAACCGTTTTTCGATTCTTTTGGAATCGAACTTGAGTTCCGTTAGAACCGTTTTTCTTGTAAGAACCGGAACGGTCGGTTCTCTAAAGCACCCGGTTCTCAGGTTAAGGTTCTTCGGTTCTCTGCATCACGAATATGTATGTATCTAAACAATTTATAATTTAGGACAAAAAATCAAGTGTGTTCAAACGAATATCAAACGAAAACTTTTATGTACATATACTAGAATTCAAATATATTTTTAAAAAATAAAAAAAAAATTACAAACATTGACCAACCACGGCCTGTCATACATTTAACATCTCAGAGATGATTTTTATCTAAAATTACTTTCCATAGAATCCAGAAAAACCAAATTATTTTTGTTGGTAATATTAAATATTTACATACTTGTATTGAACTAGGAATTTTTTATAACGACAACGAAATGTTTACATTTGAAAGGAAAATTGCACTCTTTTGATAACCAGGATGTGAAGTTTAATTTTCGTAAACATTTCATGAAAAAATTAAAAATAAAATTTGCTGGATATTTAAGAACATTTGTATTAGATAGACTTTCTGCTGAAGACCACTTATTTTTTTTAAATTATAATGAGATAATTTCTTTATATTTTTTTGGCACAACACACATTTTCTTTTCGGGGTATTGTTCACGCTTCATGAAATTTTTTAGCTAATTTCTTTCGGTTCAAAAAATAAACATCATTAAATACTACAATCAACAACACAGACCTCTTTTTCCTCCCATTTCGTCTTTTTTAATTTCCCTGCCAACCACCTTTTATAAATTCATTATTTATCCATTGTGTTAAGCGAAGAGCTTTCGCAATAATTAGCGCTACAAAAGCCTAATTAATAGAATATTTTTTGAGCGCACCAAAATCATGCAAATATTTATTCAGCAGCAATGAAAACAATCCTCTTTCCTCAACAACCGAAATGCAAAAAAAAAAAATGGCAAGGCAAGTGTCAATAACCAGCGGGGAAGCATAACAACTAGGTAGAACAACACTTTTCTGCAATCGATAACGGCGCGCGCAAACTAGCAGCATTACATGAAGCGCCTAGCTGCTCCAATTCAATTTGCCTTGCCAAACACACAGCAGCTGCTGTAATCTCAATCAATTGCAGATAAGCGTAGCCGTTTCAAGCAAGCGCACGCACACACACACACTTTCACAACCCCAACGCCAATTTCGCAGCCGCAGCCGATAGAAAAGCACCAAAAAGACAGCAGCCGCGCGCGAAAAAAAATCCGCATTTTTCTGCTTCACTGCAGCTTTTCAATTTGAATGATGAAGAGTGAAAGCCTCTAGAGTTCTGTTTTTCCATCCATTGTGTGTGTGTGTGTGTGTGTGTGTGTGTGTGTGCAAAGCGCAACGAGTAAGAAAAATATGAATGAAAAATTTGAACTTGGCGCTTAATTAGTGTCAAGGTACTCAGCTGTCGGTTGGCGGACAGGTGACTTGAGGCAGCAGACAAGGCGGTGGCAAGCTTGGTGAGTTTATAAGTCGAATTTTTCATTGAATTTATGGA
>NW_016194122.1:0-3198 GCF_001687245.7 Rhagoletis zephyria | reverse complement strand
ATATTTGTAGCGGAAATCCTCTAGAGACTGTTGCTGCTGAAACGAAAATTCTTCGCTGAATCCATCTTGGAAGCGTCTTCACAACGTGGTTGAACATATTATCATTGATATCTGTAATCGAGAGCGACACTAACCTTTGAAGTCTACTTAATGATAGTGGTTTGTATTTAACGCGCACTAAACTACGGAGGCGACTTCGCACTGAAAAGGTTTGTCTATGTGGGAGTTCCAACTCAGCCTCTTATCAAGTGTTATACAAAGATATTTGACCTCATTAGGGCAGCAGGTTAAACTCATACCTGAGCAGATTAGACGCAGATATGCCAAATGAGTGTCCGGCATGCGGAGCAACACCCCACGCCTCGAAACATCTCCAAACTTTACTATCGAAACAGGTAAGTTGCAACTTTTTCTGGTTTGCGTTCAATTAGTATTTCTAATAACACTGTAGGAACGCTAAAATTATACAAAAATAGCCGAGACACGTTACCTTAATTTTTGGTCTTAGATTACGGATCTGTATGCCATTTTTCTAGATCATTTTCCCAAGATATTTTAATTTTAAGTTTCCAGTTTGAACGAAAAAATCAAAGTTTAACATGGAAAATGTTTTAATAACATTCTAACCTGCTCATATTTCATGGCGTATGAGCAACATTCTTACTTGCGCATATTTCATGAAAAAAAAATCATTACGCATTCTCATTTGACCACTCATAACTTTTTTATTTATCATCGATTTTCTTCTTAGTAGCTTGATTTTTTAGTTACAGAATTGGCTTTACTACAAAAGAAAATAATTTAAAAAATTAGTTAATTTTTAAATTTTTTCTCCGTTAAATTTTTTTTGATACAAAATAGGTTTTACCATAAATGACATAATTAAAAAAAAACTCATAATTTTTTAATTTTTTCTTTGTTAAAATTCGATTTTTTTCATAAAAATGAAAATATCTTGGGGAAAATTACTTGATCTAGAAAAACAGAGTACAGATTTGTAATCTACGACTCAAAGTTAAGTAAACGTGCTTTAGCATTATTCTGAGTCAATGTTATTGAAGAAGCCTTTTACTTAATTAGCCAGTATTAATTTTTATCTGAAATTTTTATTTTATTCACTAGCAAATACCCGGCGGCCTTCACTGCGCCTTAGAAGTATTATTTTGTTGTTACTCCCTCCAAAAATTCTTTTGCCCTCATTCATAAAAAAAAATAAAAAAAATTTGAAAAGCTTTATGAAATGAGATTTTAAAATACATTTTAGATTAATTATTTTCTATGAACGAGGGTGTTGGTTAATATTTTCTCGAAGGTAATCAGAAAGTCGGTTTAGTATTAAAGGTATACAAATTCGATATCTACCATTTAACTGAACTCGATTTTTCAAATAGGTGGCAACCCGTTTCAAAAATATAAACTTTCTTAAGCCTCTTCAATTTAACACCTGTATTGTAGTGCTGTCTAAATCGGTTAATTGCAACACTGTTTTTACGGCTGTTTAGTTACAATTAACCGAGGTTTTCAATTAGCAGAACTTTGGTTAAATACAACAGTAGCCAATTAAACGAACTTTTATTAAACCGCCAGATGTTTCCTTTCCGAATTGTGTTCACTCAATTTTTAAATTCGAACTAAATGAGCTTGCTCGACAAATTCTATGAAATAAGCCGATCGATTATTGCGTGAATCGGGTTGTTATAATTTCGAAAATACTTCTAGGGCCGTTTTATGTTATAAAGTTGATTTGAATAAACAGTTGGATTTAAACAGTTCCGAACTAGTGTATTTTCGCTATGTTTCATAATTTTTTTTTTCATTTAGCCAAAGTATCAAGTTAGTGATAAATAAGCTAAAATAAAATTGGGGAGAGAGTTTCCGTGCCAATTAAGCATAATTTTCATTTAACCGGATTGCAACTTACCGGTTTCGACTGTATTTCGTTTATTTTACTAATTAAATTAAATTAAAATTTTCAAACAGGTGGCAACCTTCGACAAAAATATTTTCAGCCTTCTTAAATCTCTTTTTTATAGCCATATTGCAATTTTACTTCATCTTATCAATTTACTTAAACTAATATTTTCCTCTAATTTGCCAAACAGAGACAAAAACTCAAAAAATTGTTGATTTGGGTTCTACATATTTCTCTAATAAAGGGCCCCAATATTAATTTCTCTTTAATATCTATAATGTTTAGTAGATACAGACATCTGCCTGTTACAATGTATAGATTTGAAGCATTTCTTATGGAGTACAAAATTCTGAGTACTAAATATTATTCATTTTACTTCTGAGGCATGCCAACTTGCGCCATTGTGCAGCTATGCCACCATTCAAGTCCGTAAATGCTCGGACAGCGCGTGCGATTGCAATGACGAATGCCTGAAAGTGCAAGCGATCACCACAGCTGTGCACAGGAAGGAAATGGCTGATGGGTTTCTACGAGCGTGCGGCGTGAAACGATTGCCTTTTAGGCAGCATGTCAGACAAGCACTAGATTCGGTCCGTCGTGCAGCGGCAGCAGCAGCGATGGTAGCGTTGAATGCATATGCTTATGTACGGGCGAAGGTGCAGCTGCCGAGCGCCGCGAAAACGACAAAGAGCGCGAGGATTTTGTGCATGCGGACGAGCCTCTGTCACTCGCCGCAGAAGCAGCATTACGTTGCGTGGCGTTGCAACGTGTTTGAATGCACAAATATGCAATCTCGCTGCAGTGCACTCGCATACAAAGAAACAGCTACGTCAACAGGGAGCGAAAGAAAGCTTGATTGTGTTGGTTTGAAAACTACATATGCATGTATGTATGCACATATTACAATGTATGGGTGTAGGCATATGAGCAGACATATTTTAATATATGCACGTACATATACATACCCTGTAGGACCTCGGAATAGACTTAGAACACACCACAAACTATACTGCAAGTGATTGTAACTAGTCCAAAGTTTGGTCCAAGAACATTTAAAATTCTATTTACATTTAACATTGAATGTCCTAGGCTCGGACCAATTGTCCGCTTCTGCATTACATTGTAACCAGTTTTTGGCGGGTGGGGGGGAATAACACTTGCGCCAGCTGCGAAGCGAACCGGGGTTCTCAGATTTTCTAAGCGGATACTCTCTCTGCTTGCCAATGTCGAACATTAAAAAATTTGTTGACTAAGTGCCTACATATCAGCAAGTCGTTAATTGTGCA
>NW_016194121.1:0-3198 GCF_001687245.7 Rhagoletis zephyria | reverse complement strand
AATAACTGAACCTAAGCTGTTCCGATTTAGACTTAAGAGGTGTCATTGGAAAGGTATTTGCTCACCATTTTTTATTCCTTTGCTATTAAACTCATCTAAGGGATGAAAGAGAAAAGTAGGATGAACGAACGTCATTCAAAGTTGAATTAAGATGTGTTTGTGTTAGAAAAAAATAAATAAATTGGGACTTTTTTTGGACANTTTTTCAAAGATTGGTATAAGAAAAACTTGAATAACTGAACCTAAGCTGTTCCGATTTAGACTTAAGAGGTGTCATTGGAAAGGTATTTGCTCACCATTTTTTATTCCTTTGCTATTAAACTCATCTAAGGGATGAAAGAGAAAAGTAGGATGAACGAACGTCATTCAAAGTTGAATTAAGATGTGTTTGTGTTAGAAAAAAATAAATAAATTGGGACTTTTTTTGGACAGAAGTAAAAACAGTGTCAAAATACCTTATTACTGAGATCCCACAAGTCTAAGTCAGAATAGTTTTGGCCCAGTTATTCAAGTTTTTCGTAAATCAGTCTTTGAGAAAAGTTAAAAAAACCGCATCAAAAATCTCAGTCTTACGATTCCGTTGAAAAGATTTTTAAATATTATTATGCAGATTTTTTAAGCTTAATCTGTTTTGTCCTTTTAGGGGACTTTTTTCAAAAAGTTCTTTAAGAAACTATTTTTATTCATAAAAAACTCCATTTTTGGAGGTATTTTCAAATCGGTCCAGCTCACTTAAATCTTAATATTTTTCCGAAATATTTTGGTGGACGTCTTAAAATATAATAAATGTTGTAATCCTGGCGGAAAAACCGCAACAGTGTTTGGTGATGCAGTCTAATGTACATACATACGCAGCCATATTAACTCGATTTCAAGATAAACGAATTTTCATTGATAACTTTAGAGGTGTATGTATATTAAAAAAACAAAAATCAGTCGCAATGCGTTATATACATATAAGTATCGAGCCCTAACCGCCAAAATAACGTAAGCGACATTTTTTTCAAAATTTTCTTTTTGATGCAGAAATGCATCTAGATGCTCTAGAAATATTTCTGCATCACATACATGTACATATGTATTTGGACTCACAAATCGGATTTTACGATTATAGTTGTCTGCATAACCCAATGGCGAAAGAAAACCTTTATCCGATTTTTTTAAAATCGAAACTACATTTTTACGTACATGCATACATAAATATATTTAATATGAAATTGAAATTTTCACATCAATTTGCGCAATCTTCAAACCCATGGTTTAAATTTACGCAGTTCGTCAGGGTTTTGCCCACAACTTGCTTTTGCTGCAGTGAAGCGACGGAGCAAGTGACGAGAAAAAAATATAGGCGGACACTTATATATGTATCTACCCTGCAGTGAAACCCCAAACTAGTGAGCAAAAATACTAGTTTACAACTAGAATTTCCTGACTGAAACCGAACTAGTACGAAAATGACCAGACTTGTACCAAGTACAAAACGATTTTTTCATGCCCTGTTTTATTTGACCTCGATAGTTTAATACAATAGAGAACACAAAATATTATAACGTTAAAGCGAGTACGTACTCGCAATTATACCATACCTGTTAAATAATGATAAATATTCATAATGATTAATTAAATAATTAAAGCATGTTTTTTGGATAACCGTTTAATGATTAAATACCGATATTAGCACCTTTTTAATGATTAATAATTAATTACTTAAACAAAAAATTTTAATTAATTCGTTAATTTTAATTACATCATTATTATGTTATTTTTGATCATTTTCAATTATGTTTGACTTTTTTTACTTACACGATTTATATAACTATTTGATTAATTTCAATTATCAATCGACAAGCCAATGTATAGACAAAAGTTAAGAATATTTAATCCCTGCTTGAATTATTTATTACTTTTAAAAATTTTTAAAACGGAACTACTGAAATAGTTAACGAATTAAATATATTTTAATTAAAACTTTTATTTTTATTTTAGTTCACTCAAAAATTAACTAAAGTATTCGTTTTATTTTTAACTAAAATGTTTTCTTTTCCATATTTAATATTATTAAAAAAGATAAAAATGTAGGATTTATTGTACCTGAAAGCTTTTACTTTTTATAATATTTAATGAAAAATGCATTTAAATTTATGTTCGAAAGTGTGAAATATTATGTATTGTATTTATTTTTCCTTTTAATTAACACTCAAAAAATGTAACACTAATTATAGGCAAATCTAAGGCTGCTTAATAAAAATGTGTAATATATTAAAGTGTACTTAATCAAAAGTTTTTTATTGTATATTCATGAATTCATTTTATTTTTTTGACTTCCAAAGTAGAGGTTTTGGGCCATAATTTGTCTATTATTTTTCTGTCTATTATGAACTAGTATGAGACTGGTATATTTCTGGCCGAAATCTGACAATTGCCATCTCGTAGGACATCCCCATGTTAAAAATACCAGTTNACATACATACATATGTACTTATGTATGTATATGAGCATTTTAGTTGAAAGTACGTTTTGCTCGTCGCTCTCTTCATCACTCCACTACATTCCTGTCCTTGGTTTTATTCAGATACCACAAATGTATGTTTTCTTCGAAAATACTCAAGTACTACCCGTAGAGTACTTTACTTGCAAATACCTTTTACGCGCAGTAGTTGCAGAAGGCAAAGTAAAGACTCTACGCGTCTTGCGATTGATTGGTAGTTTACTTACGCTTGCAGAAGCTGGTTTATGCTTACTCACACTTGACCCGAACGATGACAGTATTTGCGCGGCGATCGGATGTCTTGTTAGGCCGTTTAAATGGTATTGCGCAGAAGTTTAATATATAATAATCTATTGTCGGACTTCGCATGTTGGGATTTTTTTCGGGTAAAATAAAAAAAACCATATTTCTCTTAATTTTTTAAATTTTGACCATCGATAATGTCCACAATTTCAAAATATGTAGTTCCATCTAAAATTAAATCGTTTTTAAATAGACTTATAGCTCCTTTATTGCAATCGCATAAAAATTGTCGAAGTTAGACGACTTTTCTTAAATACGGCCTTAAATTTATATTGTTTATGTAACGGGACTTTCAGATTTTTTGAGCAGTTTGGCTAAGGAATTCATCAATATTTATTCAAAATTGATATATACATAGTAGAGTGGTCCAAAAAAATAAAGTCGGAGTTTTAATACCGGCACACCCT
>NW_016194120.1:0-3198 GCF_001687245.7 Rhagoletis zephyria | reverse complement strand
AAAAAAAATAACAAAGTGAATTAGGAAAATGACAAGTTTACAGACAACTGTGAAGGCTTTTTTAATCCTGTGTTTAATAAATAGTGGTAAATTTCATAAGAATTTTAGCCGAAACCTACTCCCAACTACATTGTATAATGATGTACAATAATTTATATTATGTAGATATAAGATTTTGTGTGCAAGGAGCTGCCTACCGGCGCAACTCGCCCGCATGAACTACTTTTAGTGTCAATTCACTTTCCTGATCAAAATTAAAGTTTTGTATTATAAACCAATGCAATCAAAATGAGTATGTAATATTTAATATGTTTAATAATTTTGAGCTTATGTATTTAATTTTCCCTTGACTTATTATTTGATTGTATTTGCAGTTTGTTTGAATACCTTTTTGGAATTTCGCTTGTCTTACAAATACGTTAATTGTCCGAATCGAAATTAACCGAACCCAATGTACAATGATCTAAATCAGCAACTGACAATTAAAATAATATTACAAAATATAATAATGTACGAGAATATTCAATACATACGCAAGTATTTGGTTAACTTTTTAATTGCATAATAGACTTAACCCATAAATACTGTCAAACCCTAATCAACGCGCGGTTGATTTCAGAACTTAATAAAAAAAAGATAAAAATGTTAACCGTGCGATAAGGATACATTTTTATTTCACATACCTACAAATAATTAGGAGCAGACTTATTTTTTCTTGGAAATATTGTCCTCTATAATCTTATAATAATACCATTAAAATGTCATAAAACCCAAAAGGCAATAAAAAACACTACTAAATGGAAATAATCGGATGTTAATTTTTTTTTAGTTAAACTAAAAGGTGAAATCGGTTATGCGGAAAGTTATACATATATGTTTATAAAAGGATTTACTTTCCAGATACATATCGCACCCTAAATCAAAAACAGTCCCAACTCAAAATTTGTTTAATTTTTTTTCCTCATAACAGGCCTTATTTCTAATGTTCGCCAAAATATCTTCTTCGACCCTATCTTCCTTATCTGGAAAAATACTATTAATACGGTTTTCCTTATCTGGAAAAATACTGTTAATACGGTCTTGCGAACTAGCGTGGGATTGCTCGTTTCAAATCGAATCGAAACAAATTACAGCTGTTTTCTCCCTATTGCAACTAAAATTGACGAAGCGAACTCCTATCGAATACCGTGATCTCAAAATCAAATTTCGGATCGAGTTGCGTTCGATATCGAATTTAGTGATTCGAGTACTGCTTACTTTCAAGTCGGATGATATCGGGCACTGTCTTGTATTAAAATCGCCATGTGGGCATTGCAATTTCCACACATTTTGGCGATTAGACTTAGGAGACAAAATTCACCTGCTTAAGTGTTGGACAGTATCGATACCAAATGCACTCAGAACTCAAAAGGATCGACAGCACCCGATTTTTAACAGTATCGATACTGAGTACTCACAAAAGAACTCGAAAGGACTCGGAACCTAAAAGAACTCAAAAGTACTAAGTATAAACTATTGTACTCAATTTGAAGTATCAATAGTTTTCAAGTAGCCATTCATTTGACGTAATTTGGGATTAATATATTAATTTAGATAAAATTCTGCCAACTTGTGAGATTTCTACACTAATCATTGAAATGTTACCAACAATTGTATATATAAAGAAAGTGCTCAGTACTCAGAAAAATACCCGATCCCTAAAAGTATGGATACCAAAAAACTCGATCCTGAAGGAGTTTTCATTCGCTTGAAAACGGTTTTACATCGCTTGCATATATCTTTATTATTCATAAATGGCGAAAGTTGAAATAACTATTTTTCGATAAAAAAAAATCCACAAATGTGATGCTGCATCCTGATTGCATCCTGATATATATTTTCTTAATAGATCCATTAGTTTTCATTGAAATTTTAACGATATCTGACTTTCAGAGAATTTAGTGAAAAAACCCTACGCTTTAGGCAAAGTTTTGATTTGAAGATTTTGTATGCGGCCATGAGCTAATTCGGCAAAACTGTAAACACCATTAAATTCAGCATACCCAAATTATCTAGAAATTACCTATCTTCCGTCTGTCGGAAAAAAAGTTGGAAAAACTTCAATAGTGTTATATCCTTCAGCACATTTTATTGCTGAAAACTCTGTAAAAAGTACAACTATATAACCAGATACGATAATCAGATAGGTGTGAAATTTTCTAGGATTAAAAGACCCACATAAAAGCGACCATCTAATAAGTTATTTCATTAAATAATTAAATATAAATATTTTTTATTTCTTTTTCCAGCGCACGTTAGCAGCAAATCTGTTGTGGTGGATGTTCCTTGAATACAGCTATTATCTGTGATGTTATGTACGCTATATAATTCATATGTACCTAATACTGAAGTACAAAAAGCCTAGACTGACATTTTTTTTTTGCATCATAATCAATCAAAAAGTGAATATTTGACTTTTTGTTAGTTACGGCCTTTTGTATTTCAGGTGACGATATGTATGTATATGCATATGTACATACATATATAAGACTGAAATAATAAATTATTTAAACTTTTGTTTTTAATCCTTTAATACTTGAATATGGATGCTTTTTATAAAAGTCTTTGAAGGAGCAGATAGCTTAGGAATTGAGGTTGGGCCTTATGAATAAAAACTAAGCAATTTTTCTTAAATTTCAGACCTTTTACTCGATTTATTTAAATAAATGTAAGTAAAAGATCTGAATTTTTTAGAAGCAATTGCTTAGTTTTTATGCATAAAGCACATTGTCTCAACTAAAAAACGACATTTTTGAGATAATGATGCAGAATAATTAGCCACATCAATAAAAATCCACATATGTATGTATGTATATTTTGGAAATATTTGTTGATAAAATCTTGTGTAGTTGCCCCTATGCTCCAAACCGGTGTCGGAGTAGCACACTTTCCGGGTTTCCCGTTGGTTGAGCTTGACGACAACGATTGATGGCCAAGGCAGTGCTAAGCCGCTACAACAACAACAACGAGCATCTTTATTTTCAGCATTTTGAAAGTACATTAAAAACACACATCTGAAAAATTCGGCCCTATGCAGAATAAAAGTGACCATACGCCACATATTTTTTTGGGTTGCAACAGCCCTTTACTAAATGAGCGATATGTACTAATTCACGCAGTTTAGTTGAGCTCTATTAAGTATGAGTTAAAGTATGCATA
>NW_016194118.1:0-3198 GCF_001687245.7 Rhagoletis zephyria | reverse complement strand
TGGTACTAGATGCCTTAGTCGAACGGCAGCCAAATGTGATAAGCTAACTTATCACACTTTTAGGTACCAATAACGTTATCATCGTCATCACTATTAGTATGGTCACTAGTTGACGCCTTTCTTTATTAATGACCGATAATAGGCTTCGTTACGGATTTAACATTAGGATATGTATTGCACAAGATGTCGTGTTTTATACATATTTGTGTGCAACAAAAGATTGTTAAACAAAAATAACACTCTTTGAATTCCAAGTTTTTGTTACAGATGCACATGCTACACATACTTATTCTGGTTCATATCACTGAATTTTAGTAAACGTACGGTGAAAACACATGGTTTAACCATCAACCAATGCTTTACTATTTGCAAGTTTTAACCTATGCTGCTTATCTGTTAACAATCCACAAATATAATAAAAATTATTTTTCTTGTCGCACATTTTTTTCTTAAGTATGTGTATCTAAAAAATTTCACAACTAACACTGTACATACAGCACTCGGCTGGGTATTGGACCAAACCAACTTTTTTAAGAGATTGAGTCATAAGCAAAAAAAGTAAGTTCTCCGCTTTTCGAGGTTAGCCTCCGAAATCGAGATATGGGCCTTCGAAGTTCGAAATTGGACTTTTGGTAAAAAATTACTTTTAATTATTGCATGTAAAAAGCGAAAAAAAATACAGACGTGGTTCGCCTTTTTCTTTTAATTATATGGTATATAACTTTTTTTGTGAAAACTTATATTACTACTTTGCTATAACGGGTCAAAAGTCAGATATTCGAAAAATTAAAAACTTATTAATAATAATAATAATAATAGATTGGCGCTTACACATATGTTAGTGTTTGGCCGAGCTTCTCCTCAGACTTGTAGCGTGCGCCTTGATGTTGTCACACAAAGCGGAGGGACCTACAGTTTTACGCCGACTCCGAACGGCGATTGTATTTTTATGAGAAGCTGTTTTTCATGGCAGAAATACACTCGGAGATTTGCCATTGCCTGCCGAGAGGCGACCGCTGTTAAGAAAATACCTTTTTTTATATTTTTGCGCTGTTGCTTTGACCAGGTTTGAACCCGGATGCTGCGGAGTGGAGCGCGCACTGCTTACCACTACACCACAGCGGCCGACTAATATTAAAAACTAAATATTTCAGAAAATTTTGAACTGAGGTTTAATAGATTCGTATCGTTGGAAAGAAAATTTAACCCCCTTTCCTGTGATATGCATATTTGTATACCTCGTATATAAAAACTTGAGAAAAACACATTTAAAGACAAAATACCTTTTTTTGTATAAAAAAAATATTTTAAACAAAAAAATTACTAATCGATTTAAAAAATATTAGTATCGTTGTAAAGTCGATTAAACCCCCTTTCTTCTGATATGCATATTTGTATACCTCGTGAATAAAAATTTGAGAAAAAACACTTAAAACGAAAAAATTACGTTTTTTATCAAAAAATATTTTAAACAAACAAAGTGCTCACCGATTTTTTATAAATTGGCATCGTTTTTAAGGAGATTAAACCCCCTTTTCGTCTCATATGCATATTTCTATACCTCGTATATAAAAATTTGAGAAAAAACACTTAAAAGGAAAAAATACCAATTTTTTCATATAAAAAAAAATAAAAAAACTATTAATTAATTATACAATTGAATACCGTATTTCAATAAGACAAATAATTTATAGTGTTTTAAGCGTTAATTCGTTTTTGTTCACTCACAGCCCTGTTAAAAATAAAGCAAAAGTATATGGAACAGAAGTCTAAGGCATATAAAACTATAAAAACACCATGGTTTTTGACTTTTAACATAACAGGTTATAAATAAAAGTTAAAGATAACTTTATGCTTTATTTAAATAAAGTATTCAATTGTATTACTAATTAGTAATTTTTTTGTTTAAAATATTTTTTATAAGAAAAAATTGTATTTTTTGCATTCGGAATCTTGAATCCTGGGATCAATCCCTCGGGATCCCAGGATATAATTTAAGTTACGACCAAATTAAAATAAAAAGAAATTCGGTCGCTGTAATCGCATTAAAGAATTATAAAATGCAACCCTATAAATAACCAAATAATCCCTATCCTTACTAATATTATAAATCCGAAAGTGAGTTTGTTTGTTTGCTACGCTTTCACCCTTTAACTACTCAACCGATCATCATGAAATTTTGTACACTGTTGTCATTTAGCCCAACTTTAAATATAGGATAGATTTAATATCGATTAGACAAGGGGCGTGGCACCTCCCATACAAATGCAATTTTTCATACTGCATTACTCAGGAAATATTTTGGATATATTAGTGGAACTTGGTATGTAGGTATATAAAATCATTATTTACTCATGGATGAGGGGTGTCACCCTTTAAAAAATCAAATTCAACTTCAATTAAGGGAGTTATTTATTTCAAAATTATATTAAAAAATGGATGTCAAGAGGCTTAAAAAAACTGTAGTTCAAATAAATTTTGAAAAGGGTTGCCACCTGTTTGAAAAGTCAAGTTTAAATTAATTATACGCAAGCTATCTGAAGAATTAAAATAGGGTTGCCTAACGAAATATTGTTAAGAATCCTTTAGTTTGAAGGTTTTGAATAATCCTTAAGTCTTTCACAAAGGTTGCCTTCTTTTCAAAAATTAAATTCAATTATTTTAAATTAAGTATTACAGTAACAGGCGCGGAATGGTCCTGTCGGTGGTGATTTGAGATTTACCCCTGCACAACTCAACCCTGGTGTTTCCGAATAAAGCTTCAACGCATAATAATACTGGCAAAACACATCCATTGGGCCAATCATAACACACCAGAGTTCGATATACTCAGTGGAGTAGCAGATCGATTTAATCTGATATTAACGGCACTTTTTCTAACTTGGCGATTATTCGTATTGACTCCAGCGTCACCTGGCAGGCCTATTTGGCAGTAGTATTGCCTTTACCGTTACCAATACATATTTTGAATATTAGCCAAAGTGAATCATAAATAAGATTTTTAGTAATAACTTAACTCCAGCGCCAACTGGCAAGTGAAGTTGTGAAACTACACTATCCAGAGAGCCACTCAAAAGCACACAAAAAACTTTCTTTAAATCATTTCGGGCATTTAGGAGGATTTCGCTCACAAACACACATACAAAAGAATTATATGTATGTGTTTGTACGGTGCCACGCTCTCTTTCCAAATAGCCC
>NW_016194115.1:0-3198 GCF_001687245.7 Rhagoletis zephyria | reverse complement strand
GCGGGGAATATTTTTTACTAGCCAATACCCGCTTGATTTGCGGCGCCCTTAAACAATTTTCGACCTGTAAAACGATCAATAAATTCAAAATTAAGTAACACGGGAGCAAATTGTTTCAAACTGAAAAAACCAAGAAATTTTTAAGCAAAAAAATAAAACCGGCTTCAATTCTCATATACAAGTTCAATATTATCTTTGAGTTCTTCATAGTCCAATCGGATTTAAACCAAATTAGTTTGCGACCACCTGTGAGGTAACAGCTTTCTTAGAAAAAAAGAATCATAGAAATCGGTTAACGTGGTCCAAAGTTATGCGGTAACACACATAAAAAATAAAAAATAAAAAATAAATAAATAACAAAAAAAAAAGAAATATTCCGACGAACTGGTAACCTTCTCCTTTTTGTGAAGTCGGTTAAAAATAATATTCCATGCATTTTAAGTAAGACTTCGGTACCACCTATCGCGCCCACTTCTGGTAGATTGATTTTTCTTTCGTTCGCCTTTTCGAATTTGCCTTTGTAAGTTTTGAAAAACTTTTTAAAATGTCGCGAACGATCTATTTATTATAACAAAATTTCGGAACCAGCTTCATATAGAGACAATGTCTTCGTTAATTAAAACAAGAGCGTTTTTTTAAATACATGTATATAGTGCTTATCATAACTTGACGACACTTACATATTGACAATATTTGATTATTTATTTTTAAATCTTTTTATTTTAATTATTTATTTATAAAACTATAGTTCAGTCTTAAATAAAAACTGTATAAATCAAAGTTTAAATATTTGTGCATTATTAAAAAAATCAAAAAATTTTGTGAAAATTTCGACCTTTTTTTATTCGATTTCTAGAACTATTTTGAGTACGCAGTTTTGTAGCCTATTCAATTGTCTATATACATAGTATAAAGGAAAGTCGAGAAAGTCGGTAATCCCGAAAATTACTGAACGGATTTCGACGAGATTTTCTCTAATATATTCTGTATCGACAGGAGAGGGATCTTTTTTTAATTAGAATTTTAATAGGGTTGCCAACTGTGTTCAACTTTGAATGAGGTTCGTTTCTCCTACCTTTCTCTTCCATCCTTTGAATAGGTTTATTAGCAAATAAATGAAAAGGGTGACAAAATACCTTTCCAATGACACCTCTTAAGTCTAAATCGGAAGAGTTTAGGTTCAGTTATTTAAGTTTTTCTTATACCAATCTTTGAAAAATGTTAAAAACAGCATCATCATTACGATTCCGTTAAAATTTTTTTGAATTTTTTTAAAAACATTTTTATGCAAATATTTTAAGCTTAAACTGTTTTGTCATTTAGGGTGATTTTTTTCAAAAAAATCTTTAAGAAACTATTTTTATTCATAAAAAAACCGTTTTTGGAGGTTTTTTCAAATCGGTCTAGCTCACTTAAATCTTAATATTTTTCCGAAATATTTTGGTGGACATCCTAAAATATAATAGATTTTATATTTCCAATGGAAAATACCGATTTTTTTTGTATGGGGAGTGATACAGTCTAATGTATATGTATTATATATAATATATATTTTATATAATAAACGAAGTACATGATTACATATTTCTTTCTCCAAATACGTAAATGTACAAACATATGCATACATTCATCCGCGGCCGGCTAGTATTTTAATAAAGAGCGAGTTTGAAATGGCTCCGACTTAGCGTTTTGGAATTTTTTTTTGATGTCGATGCCAGTCAATTACTTTCATACAAAGTATGTTCGACGATTTTTTCTACTAGCGGCCATTTAGCTAATAATAAATTGCAAATTAAAGTTCTTCGGGCACAAAGACCCCCAGAAAGGTATTGTGAATGTATAATGGAACATAATAAATTAACTTTTTTGGCTCCTCGTACTAAATTTAATGGATTTTGTTGAAAATTAACAAACTCATTTATCTTATTTCTAAAGAAGTTCCTATTTCTTCCTTTTAAAAATGACGAAATAAAAAGATTTATGTACAATAACTGCGTACTTAATTGCATGCATGATATGTATTTGCACTGCAACTTTCAATTCTACCAACATTTTATACTACAATAAAACCTGAGCTAAGGCAACAGGACTTTTGGACATTTGGCTGAATCCTAAATCTGATTAATAGATGCACGAGTTTTTAATATCTAAGTTTTCTTCCATTTTTATTTTATATTGCATAATATTTATTTTATGTACATATAAAAGTCTTTTCCTTCAGCTCTACAGCAAAAACTCAATAATTTTACTGGAGGTGTGTCTAAAAAAAGAAGAATAGATGCTGAACTTGCAGTTCCTCGCAGCAGGAACTAATTGATATATCACAGGAATATAAAATTTTTATTTGTCCTAAGTATAATTAAGTTCGCTTCTTAGATTATTTTTAAATTAAGCACTCGAAAAATTTTATGCTCACAAAATTATGCAGAATGTTGGGTGAAACTATCTCATAAATTTCACTAGGTGCATAAACATTTAAAGCAATGCTTGACCATAGATATATTAAAAAACTGTGCATCTATCAGATTGGAATATTATATATCCACACACAAGTAGAAAAATGTGTTAAAATTACTGGCGACAATATCAACATTTTTTCTAACAAATTAATTTTTCTGCATTGTATCTACGTTAAGCTCCTGCCATGACTGTAAATATGCATTTGTATCAAACATTCTTTTTGATTTTGGTTAGTTGGACATATCGCTATGCACCTGTATAATTGCTTTTTCACAATTCGCTAATACATTTTTACTACTTTTTGGCTGCTGTAGTCCCATTGTGCGCCGCCTACTTATGATAAAGTTGATTTACATATAGGGCGATAGTTTATCAAGACGTAGTGCTCACACAAAGTCATAGAAAATAGACGTGGCAACGCCTACTTATGAAAAAGCTTCGCGTATTGCGCTTGAAAATCTTTCAAATTGGAGGCTATATTAAAAATGCAAAAAATGCATTCCGCTGATTTCCGAACGTGGTACTAGCTAAACTCTGAGTTCTTAGTGAGAGATCAAAAACAAAACAATTTAAAATCGGACAATTACTAAGTCACTTGTAAAATGCAAATTTTCATAAATGCCTTGTTTTTTCTTAAGTAACATACGTTGGGTATAAAGATACATATGTAAGTACATATACATACATGTATTTATAAAAAAAAAAAATTCGCGCACTTTTTCGCTTTTTGATGTTGGT
>NW_016194114.1:0-3198 GCF_001687245.7 Rhagoletis zephyria | reverse complement strand
TGGGTATAAGCCTACCGATGCTGATCGCCAACACCGCGTCATTAGACACGTGGAATACGGTCGGACAGTTTTCGCCACCAATAAGCTCTGATCGAAATCAATTACGTGTTCCCTTACCTATGTCCTTCCCGAGTTCACAAAGTGAACTGAACGCTTCAAGCAGCGCAACACGCAGCCTTTTCGGCGGCAGCAGTAACAGCGACATGACTGCCAGTCCACAGAAACCAATGGATACGTCCGATATTGAGGAGAGAGAAGAGATGTTGACAAAACGAGAGCGCGCTACACCATCGAGCGTGCACAATGTCAGTGCCGGAGGTGACAGTGGAGCGGTTGGTGGTAGTTCCGCTGGTGGTGGTGCAGCGTCAGGCAGCAACAACTCTGGCAGTGGACTTGCGAGAAACAGAAGTAGCGTCGGAGGTGGAGGTGCTGTCGAGCGAATCGAAGGAGGTTCTAGTCCCATACCAAACACAAATACAATGGAAATGCACGAAAAGCGTCGACGAACTACTCACGATCAAGAAGAATTAGACATTAAACGAGAATTGGTGGACTACTTTCACGCGCCTCATCCTCCCGCCCCACCCGATTCGCACCGATCGTACAGTTCCACCGACGATAATCGCTTAGGCGGTGTAGATCCGGATGATTTTGCTCAAGACTTACGCGTTAGCGCCGCTGCTGCTAAAGGCTTAGACTTTAGTCAGTTTGTATTGCCGCGCAACCTACGACGCTCCTCTGAATCTATTGATGAGAAGTTCGCTCCGCTAAATATGCGTAAACTAAATTCCGCTTCGACGAGTGCCGCGAGTGCGGGTCAAATGCTTATGAATTCATTATTATCCAATGAGAGTTTGTCAGAAGAGACCGGCACTACCGCGAGTGGGCGTATAAAAAGCGGATCCCAAGAGGCATCCACATCTGCCGCAGCTGCAGCGGCTGCCCTCTACGCTGAAAGTCTCAACAAGGACGACTGCGACTTTATCGGATCAAATGTCACGCTGAAGCTGAGATCGATGGATCGCACCCAACGAATCATAGCCGAGAAATTGATAAGTGAAGTACTTTTCTATGGACAGTTTAACGAGCTGGAACGCAGCGCACATATCCAACCCAAGTGACAACCGCTATTAAAGCTTCGCAAAGGTTTCTAAACCTAACGGCAGCAAACACATCTACATATGTATGTATGTGTGTACATATATTTCTGCGTATAAAGAAAAACAAAAACAAACAAAAATATTTATTTAATGTAACTCTTGTATTCACAAATAACAAATCCTATAAATAAAAACTATTTGAACTATGTAGGCAATCGTATAACTTTAAAACGGCTTGAACTAGATTTGTATACAAAATATTACTCGCCATGCGTAGGAGTAGAGTTATGTGTACATGTTACCAGCCAAACCCGATCTCACGGCTAAACTAGTTTTGCCTAGGCCAGAAAAGCTTTATTTTACTTTTCTATTAACTTGCTTGTTGGTCTTGTGGCGCTAAATGTTTACCCTTTCAAAGCCCTCTTTTTAGTGAATCTTCGAAAAGGGCAATGAAATTGTAAGTATGTATGTACATATATGTGTAAAAACAAAAACAATAAAAATAAAATCAAAAATAAAAAAATGCATTGCCTATCAAACCAAGATTTTATTTAACCCTTTCGAATTTCACTTGTAATAATCTGAAATATAGGCAGAAACAAATGCCAGTAGCTTACTAAATACTAAAATTTTGCTCGCTGATTCCGTATACCATTATTTTATTTATTTTGTTTCCAATTCTAAAGCTTGCGAAATATTACGAAATTGGCATATTTTCGGTTTTAACATTTAGAAATCCCTTTGTTTTGTCACAATATGGAAAGCTATATATATAAACGATAGTAAACGCTTCATAAGAATACATAGTCAAGAAAAAAAAAAATAAATAAAAAATTTAAAACCAATAACTTACTTACTAAAATTTTTTTATTATAGCTTAAAATTATTGTTACCAACAGAGATAGTATGTTGTACAAAAACACATAAACAGATCTTCACAAAAGTTGATATACAACTGTTCCGTCAATTTGAACAGTTAACATTGCGCAGTAATGTTTATTCCACTAGGAGGAGTGTGAGACTTTAACCCAAACCGTCATGTACCGTTCCCCTCCCGGTGGCACTTAACCCTAGAATACTAACGTTGGCCTGTGCGGCGGAACGAATTCGCTTACCGCGCGATATTTCAGGAGCGCTTTTAATGATCAAAGTAAACGATCGCGCCAACTCAGCTTAGCGCTGTACGAGGCTGTTAGCAAACGCACATTGTCCAGTGGCCTTGCGCGGCTGAGTTCAACGCCCTCTTGACGCCTGACAGGCGAACGTTAGTAGTAAACGTAATTTTGTTTGCTGCACTTATTTCAGTTTTTTACATGTTTGTTGTCTATTTTCTGTTTGGAACTTAATTTTTTTTTTAACATTTCGAGAGGGGTTCCTATGAAGAACAAGTTCTAAAATGGTTGGAAGAAATATCGTTGAATGGAACCGATAGTGAGAACAATTTGGAAGACGATTTCAGTGAATGCGACTTATGAATAAAAACTAAGCAGTTGCTTTTTCTTAAGATTTCAAACCTTTTGCTTGATTTATTCAAATAACTTTACGTAAAGCATCTGAAATTTTAAGAAAAAAGCATTGCTTAGTTTTTATTCATAAGGCCTAATGTGATACAAAAAAGTCGATTTCATTTTTATGTACAGGTCACAATAGAAAATATAAACAACTAATTCCTTTTAAGTGTGAAAGTGAATACGAATACCTTTAAGATAATTTATGGATTGTTTGAGTGCGTTCGCTTTTAAATGTTTTTTTTTTTAATTTTTTAAAATGACCACTTTCAAAAAGATTATAAAATATGTGTTACTTTCAATACGAATTATTTTTATTAATATTAAAAAAATCATTAAATTATTTTATTTTTTTACTTTAAAAACATATGAAATATGTTTAAGCCCATTTTTTAAACAAATTTAAGTTTTTAGAAAGACAGAATTTGTACTTTTGTTCAAAGTTGCCTCACAGGCGAACGTTAGTATTAAAGGAATAAAAAATAAGGTTAGTATTCTAGGGTTAAGACGTAGCCCTTATTTGTAAGAATAATGTCGATGCCGTCGGCATACGCCAGCAATTGTACGCTCTTGTAAAGTTTTGTGCCCGA
>NW_016194113.1:0-3199 GCF_001687245.7 Rhagoletis zephyria | reverse complement strand
CAGACAATATATTGCCAATGGAGACGGTACCCTAATTTGAAAGCTACATTTCACCGTGCGACAAAAAAAAAATTTAAAACACGCAAAAAAATCTATATATTCACAAAACAAGGAGCAACAACAAATATAGTATAAGTGCGCTTTTAATTTTTCTCTCTGACGTCAGGATTTTTTAAAGAACTTTGAAATTTCTAGGATATGATTGAATAAAAAAATTATTTAAAAGATTTGGTGCATGTTAGAGTAACAATGTGGTTATCAATTAAAAGAAAAATTCTGTAGAATTGAAAAATAAATTTAATTTTTTGATGCACCAAGACGAATAAGTGAGAAATATAAGAGAAATTACTTTTTTACCTATAACTCAGTCTCTTAAAAAAGGAACAGTCCAGCGCCTTCGTCTTGGTCTGGTAGAATACGTGATATGGTTAAGAGCATATCCAATTCAAAAACGAAAGCAAACACTAAGAAAAAAATATCGATAACAAAAGCGATAATAATATCGATAGCAAAATCGATAAAAACATCGATAAAAAAAAGCGATGAAAATATCGATATCAAAATCGAGAATAATATCGATAGCAAAATCGATAACAAAATCGATAAAAAAAAATAGATAACAAAATCGATAGCTAAATTGATTACAAAATCTATAAAAAAATCTATCAAAATATCGATTACAAAGTCGATAACAAAATCTTTAAAAATAGCGATAACAAAAGCTATAACAATATCGATAGCAAAATTGATAAAAAATATCGATAATAAAACCGATAAAAATATCGAAAACAAAAGCGATAACAACATCGATAGCAAAATCGATAAAAATATTGGTAACAAAACTGATAAAAATATTAATGACAAAATCGATAGAAATATCTACAACAAAATCGATAAATATGTCGATAACAAATTTGGTAGCAAAATCGATAATACCATTGATAGAAAAATCGATAATACCATCGATAGAAAATTCGATAAAAAAAATCGATAAAACATCCAATATCTAAATCGATAAAAAATATCGATAACAAAATCGACAAAAATATCGATCACTATATCGATAAGTTCCGAAAATATCGATACAAAAAAAATATCGATGACAAAAGCGATAATTATATCGATAGCAAAATCGTTAATACACTCAATAAAAATAACGATAACAAAACCGATAAAAATGTAGATGACAAAATCTAAAAATATCGTTAACAAAATCGATAGCAAAATCTATAAAAATATCGATAGCAAAATCGATGACAAAGCTCGTAAAAACATCGATAACAAAATCGATGATAAAATAGATAACAAAATCGATTAAAAAATATCGAAAACAAAATCGATTATTATATCGATAAATTCCAAAAATATCGATAGCAAAACCAATAACAATATCGATATTAATTTCGATAACAAAATCGATAAAAATATCGATAAGAAAGCTGGTAAAAATATCGATAACAAAATCGATGCAAATTTCGATAAAAAAATCGATAATAAAATCGATAACAAAGTCGATAACAAAATCGATTAAAAACTCGATAAAAAAATCAACAAAAATATCGATAGCAAAATCGATATAGACTATCGAAAACCAAATCGATTATTATATCGATAAATTCCGAAAATATCGATAGCAAAACCAATAACAATATCGATATTTCGATAACAAAATCGATAAAAATATCGATCACAAAACCGATATCGATAAGTCCCGAGAATCTCGAAAATCTCTAAAATCCCGAAATAGTTCCCTGATTGAGTCTCTGTGCCTCTTAAACTACCTTTATTTTAATCTTTCTTTCTCTATCTCCATCTATACTTTTATCGGTATCCTCATCCTAATTTTTTTTTTTTATATTTATCTTTGTTTTTATTTTTATGTTTATCCTATTCGTCATATACATATTCCATCACATCTTCTGCCCTTATATAACTAAAGTGTTTAAATTTACCTTTGTCTTCATTTTTGCCTTTATCTTTACGAAAGTTTGTTTTTGTTTTTATTTTTACCTTTTCCTTTATCTNTCTTCCAAACCATCAAATTAAATTTTGTGATTTGCGTAAATGCCAACCAGCTGTTTTTGATCAGCTGTTTCCCTGTTGGCAAATTGCTGTTGGCAAAAATTTTTCCAACAGAAACTAACAGCTTCCCCTCAAAATGAAATGTCACTTTGCTCTCTCAATTTCCCCTACTTTGCAAGTTTTTTGCGTACGCGAACGCAAAAACCTGTAAGTTTTGGTTAAACATGAACAATTAACAGCTACGCGAACGAACCTATACATAGATTACTAAAAAATAGAAACAGTTCCACATTAACTGCAATCGATATATGTACGTATGTATGTATTTACATATGTACATACGCTGCGATTAGGTTATAAATATTGCGCCATCTGTTTACCAAAAGCCGACATATGTACTTACGCACACATACATATATACTTTTTGTCTCCTTCCCTCACTTCCAACGCATGCACGTGTTTGCAAAAATGATGACGAAGTGATTTTGTATGGGAAATCATGTATGCCCATATATTTGAATCAAATAAACATACTTAGAAAATATCAACCAATGCTTCCCATATAGCAAACGAAAGGAAAACTCATGAGCTTTTGATTAAAGAAAACAAAAACAAAATCATTCGAGCGGTTTTCGAGAATTTTGGTAATACAAAAAATGTGCAAATTTTTTCAACAATTTTTTGCCTTAAAATGCTCAATATTTGTTGAATTTATATAAAATCTGTACACGATAATATTTCTATGGCTCCAAGAAACCTATATCCCGAAAATGAAAGTTATATCCCATTCCGTCCTATCGCTCTCGTTGCTTACTAATAAACCTCATGTCCTTAGAGTCTAGGCGTGCTATGTTGTCGATGTGTTTTGTCTTTGATATCTGTGCGGGATCAATAGATTTCCGTACTTTGTCATGAAAATTAATTTTAATGTTCCCTCACGCATTCTCAGCTGTAATGAATTGTTTTTCGTGGGTATAGCTAAAACTGTCTATGGGATGAATGCTCCTTTTAGGAGGACGCTAGCACAGTTTAATGCGTATTCTTCTTCCTTAGACTTTAATTTCTCTCTCTTGTCATAAGGTTTTTGTATTTAACTATCACATAGTCTGTAAACATCCTGTTTGTTGTTGATTAATCTATACATATAATAAAATTGTAACAGGTCGATGTCTGTACA
>NW_016194111.1:0-3199 GCF_001687245.7 Rhagoletis zephyria | reverse complement strand
TAAGGCCGCTTTTCATATAACGGTAAATTTCAGAAATGCTTGAAACTTCAATATTTCGAAATTTAAGGACGCTAATTGACTCAAAATTGATACACACCGGCTTACCATGTAGTGGTAGCTTTCGCAAAGGTGAAAATCATATACTTAGTACCTGCGCCGGGTATTTAATGTTCGGCTCTGCCCGAACTTAGACTTTCTTACTTGTTTTAATTTAGGAATTGCCAGAAGAAACCATTTATTTACATGTAACCATACTTATTTTATAATGGAGCCAATTTTATGAGTATGGTAAGAATACAACTTATGTCAAAACCAAGCTAATTGGACAATGTTTTTGAGTACTACTTAAACACATTTACTCATCATATGAACATACAAAAAAGAAGAAAAATCTCTTTTACCAAAGCCAAGTCATGTTTTCACATTTTATTTACTGCCTTTATACTTTTTTAATGTTTGCTGCTATTTATTTCGCACAGAAAAAGTTATCATTTGACCTAATGTGCAATGAAGGAAACATTTTTGTTAAAACTGGACACATATCACTAAACAATCTTTATTCAATAAATTTTTCTTTATGTACATACATATGTATGTAAATATCATACTTTTTTAAATTAAAAGAAAAAACATAAACAAGACCTCTTGTCAACTGCTTTTTCAAAACCAAAAATCATCTTATCCCATACAAGCTGTTTTGTCAAGTTGAGTTTGAGTATAATTGTAAATGTTTTTTTTTTGCCTTGGGTCAATACAAGTTTATTTGAGAAAGCAAATTTTTTAAAATATGCATTTGGCAAAACAACTTTAATCGAAAGAGGTTGTTGTGTCAAATGCAAATCGCAGAAATTGCACAGACGATAAATGGAGACAAGAGCTTTTGTTATAAATTTTCCGTTTGAAATTTGTTTAAATTCCAACTTATTTGAAAGAAGATCTTTTGTTAAATGCAATTTCGAAAAATAAGAAGTTAATTATAAGACTGCCATAACTTTTATATTAATGGTCATATTAATATGGCGGTATGACAGAAATACGCGCATTGAAAATGCATGTATATAATAGAAATTTTGGAAAATTGTCTTATCTCGAGAGAAGTTGTTTTGTCAAATGTCCACAGATATGCATAACTGATGCATGCGAACCAGTCTTTACACTGTTATTAGTTCCATATGAAAATCTGTTTTCCCTTATTTGAAGAAAAATGCGTACCTATAGTGTAGCGAAGAAGGAGAAAAAGCCAAATTACCTGCTAGCTTATAGTCTTACTGCAGGACAGAGCAAAGCATAACTCTAGCCAATAGGCGCTTATGTAGACTAATCGGAAGACAGCTCAACCAATGCAAATATCTGATCAGTCCTGTTTGCTTATATGACATAGCAACAATGGCGATGCAGTGAGAACATTAGAGAGAACAAATGAACGCAAAGTATGTGGCTATTGGGATTATGCTGACCAAGCTGGATGGATCTGTCTGCATTTGGTTGGCGTAATTGCAAGCTGGAAAATTAATTAGTTGTTATGTACCGAAAATTATGTATACATATGTACCAATGTACTTTCAAACTAAAAGCTTAAACAGACAGTGTTGATCCGGATCAATGCTGCCGTCTGTTTATGCTTGAAGATAGGGCTGAAAAAAGTTCAATTATACCAAGGTTAGTTTAGAATGGTGGATGAAAAACGTGTACGCCCAAGTAGCAGGTAAATGCCATTTCGGTACCATATACCACGAATGAATATGTTAGAACCAACCGGCGCACAATGGGACCGCTTCATACAAGTTGATGCTCAAAAGTCTTTAACCGGGTTTTTCTCCTAAAAATGCTGTGGACAATTGCAAAAGGGAAATATCATATAATTTTTATAAAATTATTTCATTGTTTTGTGTACTGACTAGAGATGAGCACGGGACTAAATATTTAATCCCGATCCCGCCCATACCGAAATTGGATTTTTAAGTCTCGAACCCGCCCATCCCGACGTTTTTCAGAATTGTACCGCGGGTCCCGTGGGTCCCGATATCTATCTCTAAAGCAGGCTACAAACGGATAACAAATTGAAACGATCGGCTGAGATTTCAATGTGTGTAGCGTGGTTCACAAACCGATCGAAGGTTGACAAAAATGTTCATGTCTTTCAAATTAATTTAAAATAATAATGAAAGATCTGGCATCTTCCGATTATTTTATTTTATTTTGCTGTTCGTTTTCGTCTCAATGAAATATTAAAAATGCATATTTCAAACGTCGTTTTTAATTATGATTTTGTGAATTTGCGGGGGTTGCGGTTTTATCGGGAGTTTCGGGAAAGGATTTTGGTCCCGTCCCGCCCGCCATATTTTTACGTATCTTCCCGATACCGCCCATACAGGCCAATTTTAAATCAGTACCGAGGGTCCCGCGGGTCCCGCGCCCATATCTAGTACTGACACGGTATAAAAAATATTTTTTTTTTGTTAAATTGAAAAATATGTATATAGTGAAAAAGAATAAAAACAGATCATCACAAATATTACTTGAAATAGAAACAATGAGAAAACGGTACAATGCATGATGAAAATTCAATTCGTATTCAGAAATATGGGATTCAGTTTGTTTATGCTCAAAATTATCTTCTTAAAGCATGCCATTTACTTCTGGATCAAATGAGTTTTTTTTTTACTGTTTGTAAACGCCTTAAACTTGCAATAAGAGGATCGGAAGAAACAATTAGACGGTGAAATACAAGTTTAGCTTGCCTTAAACTTTTTCGGCTAAAACGTTCACGATATACTTTAAAATCTTTGTTTCGCGGTTCAATATAATTTCGGCACTATGCATTGAAATTTTGTTCACAGTTGTTGTCTTTGGATGCCAGGGATAAAATCTGCTCCGCAGTATCGAGATATAGCGTCTTGAATTTTATATTATCTATTTAAAATCCACTGGATATTGTTTGCAAGTTTTTCTAAACAGACTTTTTCAGATTCATAAAATTTATTTTATGTAACTCTACTACAAGAGCGTGCAATTGCTGGCTTATGCCGATGACATCGACATCATCGCTAACAAAAACCGCGAAGTCTGTTCTGCCTTTTCCAAGTTGGATAAGGAAGCTAAGCGAATGGGTCTGATGGTAAACAAGGACAAGACGAAGTATCTCCTGTCATCAACAAACAGTCAGCACATTCGCGCCTTGGCACCCACGTCACTGTTG
>NW_016194110.1:1044-3199 GCF_001687245.7 Rhagoletis zephyria | reverse complement strand
CTCTCTCTCTCTCTCTCTCTCTCTCTCTCTCTCTCTCTCTTGCACATTTGATCTCCAAGTTTGGGCAGAAAGTGATCGCTGATAGAAGAAGAAAAAAAGAAAGATTTAGATCCCAAGTGGCTGCACTAGGACCACATGACTATAAGGTTGATGCTGGGCAGGCAGAAAAAAGAAGGGGACAGTAGAGAAACAGTAGAAAAAAGGGATCGCCCGGTAAGCCTCTCCGAGCAACCTAATTACCGAATCGACCAGCAACAACAAAACAAAAAGAAAGTAAGTCAGTCAGTGAAACACTGTTGTTTTCATGCTCATTTTTTCTTCTTTTTTGCCTGTTTATTTCACTGTTTCATTTTCCTCCGCCTCCTCAAAGTCTCTGTACTTGAGACATCTTTTCTAGACTGCTGTAAACTATGATAAAGTAGTGAAAAACAAACAACTTTTCACTCACTCACTCACTCTATTATCTAACAGTGCACTTGCCCAATTTGCAATCTGACAAAGTAGAAGGACTCAAAACAACAGGCCAATCAATATAAGAAGGGAAAAGAGGGGAACAAAAACGGAAAAAGACAAAAGTCATTTTATTTTCTGCTCTTTATTTTAAAATAAAACTAGAGTGCCGCTGATATTACTTTTGGAGCGGCAGTACTGCCGTTTTAAAATGTAAAACACACACAGNACAAAATGTACTAGGTTTGGTTCAAGAAACATTACTTTGCACGTTTGGTGGAAGGACTCAAAACAACAGGCCAATCAATATAAGAAGGGAAAAGAGGAGAACAAAAACGGAAAAAGACAAAAGTCATTTTATTTTCTGCTCTTCATTTTAAAATAAAACTAGAGTGCCGCTGATGTTACTTTTGGAGCGGCAGTACTGCCGTTTTAAAATGTAAAACACACACAGACAGACAGACATACACTGGCAAATGGAGTGCTAATCAAATTTGCATTTCACTTATTCTTGTGCCTGTGCTCTCATGCTGTCGTTGCACTTTAGCATTTTTTTGCATAAATGCTAATCAGTGAAGTGGTTCAAATAATAAAAATAAAAAGAGAGGGAATTTGTGTGCGTGTCTAAGTGTGAACACTCGCTACATTCCTAACTGTTACAATGTCGGTGAAATGAATTAAAAAGAAAGGGATAAAATAGAAAATAAAAAAAGAGTAGCCAAGTGAATTTGCTCGCACCAATTAGACNTTATTCTTGTGCCTGTGCTCTCGTGCTGTCGTTGCACTTTAGCATTTTTTGCATAAATGCTAATCAGTGAAGTGGTTCAAATAATAAAAATAAAAAGAGAGGGAATTTTTGTGCGTGTTAAAGTGTGAACACTCGCTACATTCCCAACTGTTACAATGTCGGTGAAATGAATTAAAAAAGGGATAAAATAGAAAATAAAAAAAGAGTAGTCAAGTGAATTTGCTCGCACCAATTAGATCCACTTTTGAGTGGTGAAAAAACACTCTGATCTAATTAGAGCAGCTGTGTATGCGTGGCAGGGTTTGCCTGTGTGTTTTATGTTTCTTCTTTTTCTTTCCAGCCTCAATTTTCTTTGTCTCACTGCTCGATTGACTGCCACTGCCACTAAAGTGATTGTGAGAAACAGTGGATCAGAGAGAAAACATGGATGAATGCAGACAAAACAGATAAATTGTACAGTGGTGGTGGTGGAAATGGATCCGGTGCAGAAAAGACAATAAACATTGCTAACTACACACAAATGCACAGATGCACTAAAAACATGTGTGCCAATTGGCGCAAATTATTGAGAAGAAGCACTGAAGAGGAATTAGGAGTTTTTGCTGCTGCTGCTGCTGGTTCTTTCTTTCTTTTTTTCTGTCTCTGTTCTGGTCCTTTAATTAGGCGAGCACAACTTGCACTACTTGCACCAGCACTACCACAATCATCGAAACCATTGTTGGCAGTTTGTGCCACCATAAACNCAAATTATTGAGAAGAAGCACTGAAGAGGAATTAGGAGTTTTTGCTGCTGTTGGTTCTTTCTTTCTTTTTTTCTGTCTCTGTTCTGGTCCCTTAATTAGGCGAGCACAACTTGCACTACTTGCACCAGCACCACCACAATCATCGAAACCACTGTTGGCAGTCTGTGCCACCATAAACTCTCTGTTTTTCTTTGTGTGTACTTGGATGCCCTCT
>NW_016194110.1:0-976 GCF_001687245.7 Rhagoletis zephyria | reverse complement strand
CTCTCTCTCTCTCTCTCTCTCTCTCTCTCTCTCTCTCTCTCTCTCTCTCTCTGTTGCAGTATCCAGTACCCAGTCAAAGACCAGATGTCTGCCCGAGCGAGAAGACAACAAAGTTTGCCTAGCATTGAAGGGGCAAAAAAGTGTGTGGCACTGGCAAAGAACACAACAAAATTGAGCCGTTTCTGCAACCAATAATAATAATAAGAGAAGAAGAAAAAGAAGAAAAAGAAAAAGACAAGACCCGATAATATACGAAAAATGAAGGCAGAGAGATGCTGCTGCTGCTGCCTTTCATTACGGGCCAATGCGTAAATATAGAGAGAATGTGGGGAGCCATAAAGGTCGGTGAACGAAGACGGGGATGTGAACAGCAAACGAAGTTTATTTATGACTGATAGCAGAATGAAAACGGTGATGACGATGATGACGACTGCATCAGCAGCAGCATCAATACGACAACAATTACCCCAACCCCACAGCAACTCCATTGAAAACATCAGCCCACTACCTCTTTGGCGTGCTAATCGATTACGTGTCCACCACAGCAGTGACGACAGCAGATCAGTACCAGGTGGCTGTTCTTGCTGCAATGGCACACTAAACCCATTCTTCAGTGCAAATGGTAATAGATTGAGAAGGAAAAGAAGAAAAACGCTGGTCAATGAAAAGCACCAGTGTGTGGGACACAGCAGTCAGTGAGTGAGTGAATGCATCTTTCCAATGTCAGAAAATGTCCAACTCCAATGAAAACCACTGGTTACAGTGCTGCATTGTAACTCACAACGTTACATTACAGAATGTTTGCCTTCGGTTTTTTCTTTCAAGCAAACAGCTCCTGACTGTTTCATTCTCTCTGTTTTTGCTGCTGAGTTTGTGTGTTCAAGTTTTAGTTTTATTTTCTTTTGTAGACCACTGCACACTTCTAATTGAAGGAAGAAATGGAAACTACTACAAAACCAGCAGGTTAAACTTGTAC
>NW_016194109.1:0-3199 GCF_001687245.7 Rhagoletis zephyria | reverse complement strand
AGAGCATAGCTTTAAAGTCAATTTCGAACCCCCGAAATGAATAATAATGACGTTTTGTTTTCTCAAACTAATGTGGCATTTGTTCTGCCCTCTGCCAAATTTTGCTGTTCTTTCCGTTGCGTTATTTGTTCTTTTTCAACATGTTGCCCTTTGGCCCGACAAAAATGTAACGTTTTCCGTGCTTGTTCATGTGAGGGGGTGAGTGTTCCCACCAGATTTTGGTTAATAATTTGCAAAAATTATTCTTCATAAATTAATAATTTTTTTTTTTATTTTTTAAATTTTTTTCCGAAGGTTGTGTTTATTCGTTATGGAAGCAAATGCGGCAAAAAAGTTCTAAAAAAAGTTGCACATTATTACAGTAAAATTTAATGGGATATAAAACTGTATACTCAAAAATGATTAACACTGATGAGAAATAAGTTTAAAATTTGGATACAAATTCGTTGCATTTTTTTAATTTACCACATAGTTTTAAACCTGGATTTATATGGATTTTGTTACAGAATTCTTAAAAATAAATGACTAAACAGTGGTGGCAAAAAATGTGAAGTGTCAAATTAAAGAACTTGGCCTGTGGATGTGGAAAAAGGTTATTTTTTTTTAATTTGCCACCTGTTAAAAAATTTTACTGACTCGCCCTAATGAACATATATTTGAATTTATTTTGTGTGAATGTATACATATATACATATGTATGTGCACTTACTTCTGTCTACTTATTTTCAAACTCAATCCCTTCGTGTGCCTTTTGTATTTATGCGGCGCGGCGACAGTGCTTTCTGCTCCATTAACTTTTCATCTTAGCTGCATACAAATGCTGTTCGTTGAAAAAGTAGTTAAGTCCCTTTTAGCCTGTTGCATGCCACCACTAAGTATGTACGAATATTTATTGTCACATACATATGCTCTTACCTGAACACGTATGAACATAGATATGTACATATCTACATATGTATGTAGTATGTCCAAGTGTGTCTTAATAGACGCAATAAAATTGCCTACCTTTTTAGCGGAACGAAATGAAAAAAAATAAAGTGGTTCTTGCACCCTTAATGAAGTAGCTTTTCTTTTTTAGTTCTTTCAGCTCCCGAACAAACATACACTCATGCAACTTTTTAGGTTAATTGCATTTTTATTGTTGTATTTTTAATGCACACAAGAGTCGAATTCATTTCTTCGCACAAAAAAAAAAAAAAAACGAATTAAGTTTTTTAAGCTTATTTATGAAGTTAACTCTGCTACCATTACTAAATTTTACTATCAAAACTAGCTAGAGAAACGCGCTGCAGGGAAGTTCCTGAACCAGAGACAGCGGCGAACTTCTACCTGGATAGGCCGAAGCTTGATGCAATCTTTTGGTGGGCCGGTCTTTTGCAGGGGGGCTCTTTAGAAATCAATCGCAAATTTAAGCGAGTGGGTAACACCGAAAAGAGCGGTGATACCTTTAACGAAACGTGGACTTCTCTTGGGCGAATATGTAGGTCTCATGACAGCTCAGCGAATGCTGGTCGAAAACCAGGACATGTGGAACTGCATCTGCTTTCTGATCAAAGGTGGATCGGAGGTAGTCAAGGGATCTTCTAGAGCTGCCTCTTCTCTTCTTTTGAGTGCATTGACCGAACACTGTCGTATGGATATTCACCAACGTGAGCACCCAAACAGTTACTTACAAGGTAAACACATCTGAACACATCTCTGCGAACTAAAGGACGAGGTCCAGGGCTATGTGGAACAAACACTGTACTCTCGGCTGTGCACAATGGATTCCCAGAGACACTATCACCGCGTTCACCAACTTTTTTCAATTTTTCATTTGAGTTCAACCAGTATCTCAGGCAAAATTACGAGCTGGAAACTGAAGCGGACTTAACTGTTCCTTATCCACATTCAACACCGATATACCCAAAGCATGTGCATATGTTCCGCTTTTACACTAACCACCTCTTCATGTGCTCCCCTCTCCCTTTTGGTTCGACCCCGTCGAAGCTGCAGAGAGGTGCATATCAAAGACTGTGAATATAAGTTATTTTTTAAATTTTAAATCAAAAAGACATCTTCGGAATGTTTCTGGTTTTTTTGAGATTATTTGTATTTTGCTTTTCGGAATTTTTCGTGAGCATTTCGGAATTGTTCGTGAGTTCTTGGATTTTGTCGTGTTTATTTTTTTGAGTTGCGGGATATTTTCGGAATTGTTTCTGAAGTTTTCAGGATTTTCGGATTTTTCGAAAACTCTGAGAACTGTTTTCGAAACTTTCGGTTTTTTGCGGGACTTACTTCATGTTTTATTTTTCACGATATTTCGAATTTTTCGAACCAGAATTTTTCCACACTTTGTTACTTTCCTTTCAGGATTTCCCTATATTTTTCATAACTTTTGTTCTATTTTTCAGGATATTTCTGGTTTTATTAAAGATTTTTCGCATATAATTTTTCGAGAACAATTGGAATTTGGGCGTGTATTGTATGGATATTTTCGTGTTTTATTTTTCGGGAGTATTGAGATTTTTTCGAAACATTTTCGGGATTCTTTGGACTCTTTCCGTGTTTTCGCACTTTCTCGAGATTTTTTCGGTACTATACAAGATTTTTTCGGAATTTTTTGAGATTTTCTAAATTTTTTGGACACTTTGAATTTCGTTCTATGGAACTAAAATAAGAAAAAATCAAATCTTAGCCGCTATTTTGGGCAAAAAAAAAAATCCTTGAAACATGAAAAGCAAAATATAATCTAATTGCTTGTTCAAAATTTTAAAACTCAAACGGTAAGTTGTAAGAACTACAGTAGATTACATTTTTTTCCAATTTCGAGTTTTTCCTACTATGTAAATAGCCAAAGCCTAAAACTTTTTTTCTAAAAAATAATTTAAGGCTTAAGGCATGAATTTGTTTTGAAATATTGACATAAAATATACAAGCGATTGGTTCTCAAACATTGAAACATTTTTCAAATTAGATATAATTATTTCCAAAATATCTATTTAGAAGTTAAATAAGAGATGAAAAATAAAGCTGAAGATATTTACTCATACATGTATTTCAAAAGTTATGAAAGTAGCATTAGTAAAAATCAGCAAACTAATTTTCTATACATATACTAGCATAGAAAAACACTTCAAGCAAATCCTTAAGCTCAGCACTTAAGACAGACAACATAAAATTGATTGCCTGTAATTTAGAAGATTAAAACAAAAATCCG
>NW_016194108.1:0-3199 GCF_001687245.7 Rhagoletis zephyria | reverse complement strand
AATATTATAAATTTTTGGAAAATGGGCGTAGCCACGCCCACTTATGATAGCATGTGTATATCTTGGTAACCGCTGCACCAATTTTCCAAACTTGGCACAGTTGTTGGCCTTGATACAGCATACTAAATGGCTGAAAATTTTTAAAATCGGACCTTAACCACGCCCACATTCTATATAACGGTAATTTCCAGAAATACGAAAACTGCGATATTTTAGTAACTACTAAAGATAATTCACTCAAAATTGATATTTATAATAAGTTTTAGACGAAAAATAAGAATATTATAAATTTTTGGAAAATGGTCGTAGCCACGCCCACTTATGGTTACATTTGCATATCTTGGTAACCGCTGCACCAGTTTCTTCCAAACTTGGCACAATTGTTGGCCTTGGTACAACATACTAAATGGCCGAAAATTTAAAAAATCGGGCACATTCCATATAACGGTAATTTAGACAAATACAAAATCTTCGATAAATCAGTAAATATTGAAGCTAATTTATTCAAAATTGATGCTTGCAACAATTCTTTACCAAGAAATACGTTTATGGTAAAATTTTGGAAAATGGGCGTGGCACCGCCCACTTATGATCACATATAAGTATATCGGTAACCGTTCTACCAATTTGTACCAAACTCGGCATGGCTATTGTGCTTGCGACATAAAAGCAAAACGTAGAAAATTATTGAAATCGGACTAAAATTACGGCCGCTTTTCATATAACGGTAAATTTCAGAAATGCTTGAAACTGGATATTTCGAAATTTAAGGACGCTAATTTACTTAAAATTGACACACCCCGGCTTACCATCTAGCGGTAGCTTTCGGAAAAGTGAAAAAACATACATTTAATACTTGCGCCGGGTATTTAATGTTCGGCTCCGCCCGAACTTAGACTTTCTTACTGGGTTTAATACAGTTGTTTGCCTACAGTTCTTTGCCTTTAAATCCAAACTTCCAGCTTCGTAGAAAAGTTCAACAAAATTTTACAACAACGAACTTTTTATTAAGAATTTCGAATTTTTACCATACAAAGTATTTGGCTGCGTTTCTTTATACATTCCGGATAATCCCATTTCACAGCCAGAATAAACAGAATGTGATTGAAATATACGTTAACATATCATCAGGAACGTTCTAAAGAATAAGCAAAAAAATAAAATTTTTCCAAACCTTCAGAATGAATAAAGAAATGCAGCCTTTATGTTCGACAATTTTTTTTGTATGGAAAAAAAAAATTCAAAAATCAATGCGAAATCTTAGCCACTTGAAACTTCCACTTTCTTAAGCTAGAATTTAATAGGCTAAAAAACTACTAACCCAGATTCTTTCTAAAAAGTTTATTGGTGTTGTAAAATTTTGTTGAATTTTTCTAATTATTGTACAAAGTTTGAAATTTGGACTTATATGGTTTTTGTTAGTTAGTGAGCTGCATTTTTATAAAAACAATACTAAACATTAAACAACCAAAAGAGAAATAGCCGAAAATGATGTGAATGTCGTGTCCATATTATTTTTCACATGACTGTATATGGAACACTAAAGATCCCTTAGATTAAGGGATGCTCTTTTTGTACACTCTCTGTCACTTAACAAGCCTCTGCTAGTTGAAATGCTTTCGATGCCACCATTTTTCTACTACCTATTTCCAAATACGGTCTCGATTTTCGTGTTGTTCTGTGCATAGCAGTGTGACCGCCTCTTCACACCCTCACTAATGCCTTTGTAAATATTTAAATGAAAAACGTACAAATGATGCAATTACCCCTACACCCATGCGGTCACCTAAATAAATTTCAAATTTTCAACAGCAATAAATTTACAAATGAAATAAAGTTAGCGCTTAAGCAACAAACAACTCACCCCACCAGCGATACAGGAAAAAGAAGCGCACGCGCCACTTAAACGTTGCTGAAGCGCAATGAAAAAGGGCCCCGTACACATGTAAATGGTGGCGATATTGGAGTGGGAAGTGGATTACATAGTTTTGGACCTTTGAGCCTAAAAATTCGCTTGCCATGCAAAACACGTCGCTGGTGTAATTCGCAAAAACCAACACACTAAACATGTCCGGTCATAGAGAATTGTTAACGAGCGATTTCCGCAAAACGCCAGCGCAAAGTAACAAGAACGTGTTGCAACAACAACAACCACACACACACACACACAAAATACCACAAACAATAAGCAAACAATATATGTATATTAGGAAGAGAAGCAGCATATTAAACGAGGCCAGCTTTAACCCGTTTACTATGAGCTGCATAATGGATAGCTGAATGCGGTCGGTCAAAATTTTTTTCGATAAGTGGGGTTAGTGTGAATTGGGCGCACAGGCGCTCAAGCGTAATGTTGTTGGAGCGATTGAGGTGCTGGCGTAGAAGTGATTTGTTTTTTTTTTTCTTTCCTCTGTACTTGCCCCGTTCCGTAGAGGCATGCGGCTGTTTTAGCAGTCGGAATGTATGCTACTCACGGTTTAGGGCAAAATTTATGAGAAGTGCGGCGTAATTTGTTGAAACATGCCAAAGAGGTAAGCAGAGGGCAGAAGGCTTTTGCCTTCAGAGACAGCAAAGGGTATCCAAAGTGGCACAAATATGTATGTACATAAACATCTGCTACTTATGTAATGAATAAATATATTTCCGACCGAACAAATCAAATATTTAGGCAAACATAAAAATAATTTCTGATCAGGAAAAGAAAAACAAACCATCGGTAAGCCGTTATAGCTACGTAAAAATATGCAGTGACAATTACACATTCAGATCAGGCGCATTGCGCACATTGACTTACTTATCTATACACGCACACATATTGACCAACAGCTAAACGTTGAACTAAAATAATTTGAAATTCACACAGCAAGCAAAAGCGGTCGAATTCGTGCAAAGATACGAGGACCATCAGAATAGTTAAGAACCTAAGAACGATAAAATGTATCAATTGATTTATCGATAACATTTAAATTTCGATTTAAAGATAGCATTTGTGTATCGAAATGATTTATTCGCAATTATGAAAGTAAAATCACTAAATTGGTTATGCTTCATTTACATAAAATAATGATAAATTGGCGCTTACACACATGACAGTGTTTGGCAGAGCTTCTCTTCCGATTTGGGTCATGCGCCTTGATGTTGACACACCAAGGGGGTGGGGGGCCTAGAGTTTTATGCCGACTCCGAACGGCGGTTGTAT
>NW_016194107.1:0-3200 GCF_001687245.7 Rhagoletis zephyria | reverse complement strand
TCCGGTTTGTCCGTCATGTGTCGCAAGCGATTGATGCGCTTAAAAGTTGCAAATGTCAATTTACAAAACTTATGACAATAGTTTTCAGTACACATACATTGATATACTACATATATGTACATATGTATACAGATATGTAATCATATCCTTCTGGATGCGAATGTGTGTGAGCGTATATGAGACAGTAAAATTTGCTGATGCTGGTAACGTGAAGTGACATTTTATATGCAAAACATCATCACTGCCATCTAACGAAGGGCTTTTGTAGCAGGTCATTTCATTGCTGGCAGTCGTTCGATGTGACAGTATGCAGTTCGCCGCAGCGGCTAGTGGAACTATGTACTACGAAAAATGATGTGCAGTAAATATAATTGGAAAATATTGCTGCCTATGCTTCAGTGCACTTAACCAAGTGCGTTACGAACTCAGTATCAGAGATGCTTATGCCGAGGGAAATATCTTGTATATGTATGTATGTATTTGCACACGCAAAATTTGCGTTTTCACTGTATACATACATTTATCGACAGAAGTGCGGGTGTCATCCAGCATCGAGGCAAACATATGTACATGCATTTGTATAAACATATGTATATATGTATAAGCGTGCATACATCACTGGATTGCAAATGGCCATTTAAAAACGTAATGAAGTAACATAAATTCTTTTTGCGGCGAAAATAACACTCTACCACTATTATTTACAACAATGAACACATACGCGTATTGCGCACACACTTGCAATAAAAAGGTAAGTCGTGTTTTCATACTTTCCACTGAAAAAACTGCGTTTTTAGTTTTTCTCTCTGGTTTCAGTATTTTTTTAAAAGGACTTTAAAACTAAAAAAAAAAAAACAAATATAAAATTTCAAAAAATTATTTAAAAAATTGTGTACAATGTAGAGCAGTATGGGTACCAAATTAAAGGGAAAATTCTGTAGGATTAAAACAGAGTAAATTTGTTGGTCCATAAGGACAAATGGGAATGGAAAATGTCCTTTCAAAATTTTGTCCGTGAACATCATAGTAAATTTTCAATATTTATTTTTGAAAAAATTATATCGGACAGGCCGACCATCCGCTTCAGCAGCGCCGCTAATGTATCGCTTTGACAAAGCAACAGCTGCCTGCATGCCATTGATGTACACATATCCTTTTGGCAAGCGCGCCAAAACAATCAATCCGGCGGGGTGTGTTGGTGATTTTAGCTCTGCTAGCCTGCATGTCGTGGACATATTTTGCCAATTGCGACAATTTCATTTTACAAACCGGTGCACAGTAATTATATGTATGGCCACCACTTGTCTGCTGTGCGATAGAGAGAACAGCAAGCTTGCCAAGCCCGCAACTAGCTACATAAATACGACCTGACACCCGTCAAGTAATTCCACTCGAATTGGATGTAACATAATCAGGAATGTTTGAAATCATCAGAAATTGCAGAGTGCAGTCACCGTGGGCAATAAAAGAAATAATTATATTTGTGGAAAAATTAAATTTACTAGTTAACTTACATTAAAATAGTTACTACAAAAAACTAGCACCGTTCAGTGATCGAAGTTCTACAAATTAAAATAACCTTAAACAAAAAGGAACCAGAGAATATTTAGGGGAAATAGTGCTTCCTCATAATGAATGCCTGTAGATAGGGAATTCCCAGCAAGTTCCTTAGGGGTTTTAAGAAAATATCAGCCAATACGGTTTCGCCTTAGACTGTAGTTTCGATATGAGCGATTTTTATTCGCGAGAAGAAAGTTCTGAAGTAATTTTAACTCATTATGCTCCAAACGGCTACGGCGATAATGGTATACAGCTCTATTAAGTCTTTCCGCATAGGCTCTTATCGGGTAGTGCTTGGTCACTCGGTGACTCCTGCCATCATAGGGAGTTGCGTAATAGCTAGTCTAAATAGCTCTTTGGGTAGCAGACGGTTCACTATCCGCTAAAAGAATCATCCCATTTAGCATTCCCTTAGTTTTTCTTGATTGCTAATTCAAACAATGTGATGTATGCATTTTATATTCAAAAGAATTCCGGGGCTTTCTAAATAGAGAATCAGCTTCTTAGTATCAAAACCAGTGTGCTTCGTGGCACCCGAGAAAAGTCTAACCAATTTCAATAAGATAATTTAGATAAGATTAGGTAACGAACTAGGTACTGGGGAGAGGTAGGCGACCTTAGAAAGACCAGTCTTTTTGGTTATCCTTTTGCTAGGAAAGATATAAATCTCTTGACCAGACCTAAACGACCATAATAAGCTGCGCTCTCCCATGCACCGAATTAGTATTTTCACAGAGACGGATTGGCGTCTTTGCCTTGAAGACGAGCAGTCGTCGAATCACCTTATGTCTGATTGGCCAGCATTAGCCAGACTAAGACTAAAATACTTCGGTTCTTCGATAGTCGCACCCTAACGACAGGAATTCTTCTGCCAAGAAAGTTTTACGAAACAACTTAATGAATATGCTGTCAAATGAGCAGCATTTCGTTGACGTCGATCCACTCGATGTATAAATAGTCGATGTATCGATACATCGATGCATCTATTTTTTTTTTTTAAACTGACATCTCTAGTACATCAAAGCCTCTTTTCAGTTATCCAACTGTGCAAAAAAGAGAAGTTACTGTCACCAAAAAATTTAAATGTCACCAAAAAGTTCCGCTATAACCATTAATAATGTAAAAAGTGTATTCAAAAATATTCGATTTGTATTTTGGTTATTAATTTGATGAGGAGAAACACAAGCTGCACCCTTAACAATATCAAATTGAGACCAGTATAGTCTTGTTGGTAATTTTTTGTTTCAATATAACAACGAAAACTATCTATAATTTAAATAAGATGATAACAAATACGAGGGTCACTGAAAATGCCTTAGAATTCGCAGCACTAATGTCCTTTGAATCAATCTTATTTTTGCGTCGTAAAATTTTACTCTTTTTCGAATTAATCTACTCAGAGCCTTTTAAAGTGCGAGCGATCTTTGCATTGTTTATACAGTTACTTCAAAGCTTAAAAGAGAAAAAAATTATATTAAAAAAAAGGTTTGCCGTGGATCAACAACAGTGTGGCGATGAAATTATTTCGTCTTTTTGTTGATAAAAGACATCAAGACTCCTTGGTAATAATTGGTGTAATGCATTATAAAGGTTGGTAGTACTTTGCACGCTGATGAACATCGAGGAGGTAGTCCAATCGG
>NW_016194106.1:0-3200 GCF_001687245.7 Rhagoletis zephyria | reverse complement strand
TGATGGGTGAAATGTCTTAACTCCCTTTCATATACAAGTATTGTATAACATAGTAATAATTCGTAGGGCCATAATTATATTTATCAAAGCTATAATATGCGTTAGCTAACTGCTATAGTTACTTAAAAAATAATTACATATAAATGCTTAGATATAGAAAACACTAAAAAGATGCACAACGGCTCACTTTTTCTATTTCACTTCCTTTATGGTGAAATTATTTAATGAATTACTTTTAATTACTTAATTCATTCAATGGTACATTTTAAAATCGAATTGCTTAAAGATTAACTGTGAAGTTGAAGGGGAAATGTCTTCAGGGGTTACCAGTATAAAGCGTTAAAGACTTTCACTCCAAATGACCGGGAGGCATCCCAATTTTGATTTTTATTTTGAAATATAGGTATGTTTGGTGATGTCTTTATGGCTATCATTGTAGCTGTAGCTTGGTTAAGCTTTATACCTAAATAAACGCTTAGCCGCTCAAATTTTACCAGGTACATACACTTTTTATTTAATCTTTAAATTTGTTTGGACAAATTAGAGAATTAGTTAAGAGGCGTGTCTAGCAAAGCGAGGATAAAAAGAAACTTACCACAGTTAGGTTTATGTTCTAAAAACTTAAATGTAGGAATAAAGCGAATATCCAAACTAGAAAAATTAGAGAAATAGTAAGAATACGAAATGATACTTAAACGAATGACTGATATTGTTGCATAGGCGAATATTAATGCAGGTTTGTTGGTGCTACAAAAAAGGTGCTCCATATACATATATAAGTTACAAACAATGATTAGGTGATGCCCTGACAAACGTACTTAAGTACATATGCGATGCGGTTTGCGCAGAAAATAGGGTGTTTCATCTAAAAATAAAATAACCGGGTTTCCACACAAAACTAATATTTAAAAATCTAAACACATAAATACGACAAAAACTTTCCTGTTTTTTAGTTATATAACGGATTGGGGTTGTAAATAATCATATTTTGTGATAAATATCTGAAATGGCGATGATTACGAAGCGTTGTTTAAATATTTGCAAAACGGCATTATATGGAGGGATCTTATTATTATTGAATTTGTTCCAGCAGTTTATGTTAAGTAAACTAAATCATATTAAATATTTAATTTAATATTTTGCCGTCGTTCTTTAGTACCAGCGGAGTTATTTTCATTTAGCTACTTAGAAGTGGTTACTTATTTGGTATTTTTTTGTTGAACCCTTACTAAATCTTCTGAGAAAAGAGACTGCAAATAATCCAGAATAATTACGCTCCAAAACGTATTATTGCTAAATTACGAAACACAAAATCTTTGATTGGCTCTACTGAAAAATATGAAATTTTGAGTTGTGTCGTTATTGCAGAGTAATAAAATCACTCTTGCCAACAAGTGCTATTTAGGACTGAGTAGGCAATTCAGAAGTAAAGTCTTTTCTCGACGTACGAAAACGGCGTGGAGGCATGGATATTGAAAACAACTTTCCTCTGCTTTGGAAAGGCCAGGTGTAGCAGGACGTGGCTTCACTTGGCATTTCCCATTGGCGTCAGTTGGAACAGAAGAGAAACGACTGGCGTGCTGTTTTGGACTCGGCCAAAATCGCTTAGGCGGTTATAGGCCCAATAACAAAAGAAGAAAAAGAGGATCTTCTTCAATATGAAGATCGGGTTGACTTTTTGAGCTCTTATTTCAACAGTGATAAGCTTAGCATTCCTAATTCGAGTTTAAGGCGTTAAAAAAATGGCTACAAAACTAAGCGCTTTATTGTCAATAGATACATATTTAATTGAGAGTGTCGGGCCATAAGCCTATATATATTTATGAGTATACACAAATTGAGGGGTTCGACATTGGTTCATATTTGAATTCTCTAAATTAAACTTCTATCGAGAGACCCTCCAATAAATTTAGTTTCGTTGATTTTGCGCATATAACCATCGTTTAGTTGTAAGGTGAGAATTTTCCCAACAGATTTAGTTTCTTTGTTTCGCGAGGCCCCATCAGCCCTCATTAAAGTCTGAATGGCGACAAATGTGGAAAATTGTCCCTGATAATTATGATTCTAGGGTGTCTTTAGAGACTACGTACACCATAAATAAAACGTTTGTACGGCATGAAATATTTTTCAAAAATGAAGACGGCTCCAACAAAATTAGTTGCATAACTAATCTCACTAAGAAATTGATGAAAATTAAAAATTGATTCTTAAGCTCAAAACATACCACCAAATTATTTAAGTACATATATAAATACTTAGAAACAACTCTGCCAAGTTTGAAAAACAAAAGAGACTATCAAAATTTAAATCCCGTCTTAAACTATCCATGCTTATTTAAATATAATTTATACAAATCAACACCATAACAAGTCCCAACTAAGGCGATGCAAGAAACAAACAACGCCTCTTTTGCCAGCTGCGCAAAAAAAAATCGCCATGCAAGCTACCACAAAACAATACAAAACACTTGCACAATTACTAGAAGAATTGAAAAAATGAATAAAATATGTATTTTCAACAACAAGGCAGCAACGCAAAAAAATTTGGCCCGTGGACTATGTTTGTATGTATGGCGCACAATTTTCCGCGAGTATTGGTTAATCCGCCACATGAAAATGCTACCGAAACAAAAGACTGCAGACGCAAACTTTGCCAACAAATGGACGCGTGTCAACAATAGCAACATAACGGCAATAGAGGCGGTGGTACTGGTGGCGTCAAGTGCTACATAGTGAATGTTGGTTTGGTAAGCGCCTACAAAACTTACTTAAGTATATATATGTATATTTTGTTATTCTCCTGTAATGGCACACTTGTGCGCTGGCGTTATTTGAATTATTTTCATTGTTACATATTTTCATTTATTTATTCATATTTTGCATTTTTTGCAAATACAATGAATTGAACTGCATTATGGCACTAATACAATTTCCTATAACCTTGTGAGGCACTCCCATAATTCGTAAGATCAATCATTGGAGCAAAAGAGATTAATATGTAAAGTAGACTAATAAATTGAGAATAAGAATATCAGAAAAGTAATACTTAATTTAGAAAACTGTGTAGATAACAAAATATTGTTTAAACTTTCAGCAATTTTTTTATTTTGCTGTTTCATTTCTTTTATACACATTTATTCTTATTGTTTCTGTTTTTTTTTGTGATATTATTCATTTGGCTAATATATTTTGGCACGCCAC
>NW_016194105.1:0-3200 GCF_001687245.7 Rhagoletis zephyria | reverse complement strand
CCGTAAGGAAGTTGTATAACTAGAGTAAAGTAGTAGTAAAGTTGAGTTGGGAAATGTTTATAAAATGAAATACTCATAACTATTTATGTAGTATCGGTATCATAGCAGCGCCAGTTTTATTTTACTTTACTGCAAACATATAATCCTACTACAAAAGTATGTATATACAACTCCAGCTTCCTTGAGAGTATCAATAATAATTTTTAATAATTTTAAATTCGATCACAAAGTAATGGCGTCTAAGCCGGGTGTTGGTTACTGCACAGTTGAACGAAGACACCGATAGACCGTTTGTTGAAAAATAATCCAGAGAAATATACAGAGACAATATTCACGCCGCCACACTCAACAAGAACGAAGTAAAAAGAGCAACTCGGATGTTAGTTAGATTTACCACAGGTTAAGCCTTTTCCAGAAAATATGGTCCCACCGAAGATCTGGCTAGAAATACTGAACCATGAAGCAACTGATCGGGCCTTAACAGTGTGTCATCATACCTAGTAAGTCCACCATTAATCAGATTTTTACAATGCTTCAAAGGTTGGAAAAAATACTAGTAAAGAAATCGGCCAACAACACCCTTTTCCTGTTTCCAAACGGATTTTACAGTACCTTTAAACATATGATCTATCGCCCTTTGTATGTGGGCGATGGGTACCGCAGAATGTGGATTGGTGTATTTTCCGAGATTTCTATTGACATGGACAGAGTCAAATGCATAAAAATACAACGATTTCGGTACTTATTAAGGATGACGATGAAGAATGAAATCGAGGGTGCCCATTTACACAAAAGAGCGAACTGTAACGACCCTATGAAATGATTGGTTTATTTCGCGGTTTTCGAAACACAGACAGCCATGTAGCTTCTTATGTTGGAAACTAGTAGTGCTGCACACTATTGAGCTTTGGAGCCCTGCAAAGTCGATCAGTCTCCGTCGGTTATCGAACTTATTCGGCGAGGAGGCTGAACTTTACGACTGTGGGGCCAAAGATCCCTTCCTTTTCTGCCCTGGAATTTAAGATTCCAAGCGTTACTTTGATATAGTGGCGAAGGCAGCGCCCCTAAAGTCTTTGGTTGTATCGTCTTATGACGGGGCGAAGCTTTGCTTCTCTTTGCGATTCTGAGAAACCTGTTTTCAAAGCGGAGTAATATCGAAATCTTTTTGTATGAACATATCTGTGGAATGGGCAACTTTTAATCTGGATCTATGGAAAGAAAATTCAATGGAATAACTAGGCTCTCTCTGTGCCTATCCATTTTGATCCGATACGTGGACTCAACTGGAACTAGTCCCTAGGCAATCGTACAAGTTATGTATGCTTTCAAACCTCACCATGTCCCCATGGCAGGCTTTATATCAAAAATTACGCTAAAGAATTTAGCTCCAGTAGAGAATCTTAATCTCCTGCATTTTGAGACAGCTTGTTGTGAAAAACACCAGGTCTCTAAAGTCAACATTAGTAAACCAGCTGAACGTTTCTTATTCTGGTAAAAAAAAATTATCGAACATTATTTTGTATGGAATGAGCGGCACCTTCAACAGAAAAATTTCCCAAAAATCAATGGTAATTCCTAGTTACCTCAAACTTGCACTTTGTTATACTAAAATTGAATGGGCTAAAAAGTGCGTACCCAACTTCTCTCTAGAGAGTATAAATAAAAAGTGCAATATCTGAATGAAAATTTGTAGATTTTTCTTTAATTTTGCACAAGGTTTATAACTTTAATTTTTGAGGTTTTTGTTGTACCATTAACCATATTTTTATAAAAGATTAGCGAAAACTAAAATATTTAAAAAATAGTTGCCCGTATTGCAAAAAATTCGACGAACTTAAATTTTGTTGGCTGACTGTATATCTGTGGGGAATAATAGGTAGGAATACAACAAAATTTAGCATGAGATGAGTACATTATCATCTTTATAAAATAATTTTGAATCAACTGAAAACAAAACTATGTACATCCATAACCCAAATCGCCATATTTCAATTTTATTTACTTAGCATGCTTAAAATGTGCAACGAAATTCAATTCAAATTTGATGTGTATGAAACAAAACCAAATTCGTGGTGCTAAAGTTCATTTAAAATAAATGATTACTTAATATAAATACTTGAAATCAAATTAAAAATTATACTTCATTTTGCTTATCAAACGAATTAGATGAAGTTGCTGTTGTTGTTGTTGTTGATCTCGGTGTAGTTGTTGTCGTCGTTGGATCTTCCCAGCCTTTGACGACCAAAGCATCGCCAAAGATGGGTTTAAAGAACAAAACAAAACGCGAGTAACGGCGCGCGGAGTTCTGAAATGAAGAAATAAAGAATGTAAATTGATTAGAAAAAAGTAAGCTTGAAATTTGGTACTGGAAGTTATTTATCAAAGTTTAAGTTTAACAGTTAACCAACTCAGCTTTTTAAAGCTTTCATAATGCGAGTACAAACATACATATGTAAGACTAAAGCGAAGTCCAACTTTATTTAAAAGCTTTACTTACAATACAAGCAAGTTATAGCTTCAATTTAACGAAAACAAGAAAAAAGCTTTCGTATGTATGTTGTATATGTATGTATGTATTTGACTACTTGCATGCAAACATATGTACCAGGGATGTTTCGAATGTCATATTTTTCACATTCACGAATGCGAATGCGAATTTTCGGAATGCGAATGTTAGGAATAACATTAAAAATGCTATAATGAATATCAGATTCTACATCCGAGCATTCGCTTTCGCTGGATGTATCTAAAATACTTGGTGAAGGTCCATCAATGTTGCATGATTACTACTTAACCGTTTAGCGCCTGAAGCTAAGCCATTTCAACAATATTGGAATAAACTCTCTGCCCATGTACACATTCGCATTAGCAAAACAATCCTATCATCTGATGAGAATGCGAATGTGTAAACTGATGCGAATCATTCGCATAACGAATGCGAATGCGAATGCAAATATTCGCAACATCCCTGATTTGTACATACATTGGTACGCTTTTGGCTAACTTACCATAATAAGTCGCGAAAAAGACTTGGAAATATTCGTCAAAGTTGCAAACGATTTGTTAAAAAGCTCATCGGGGAAATCCAAAGACACTTGCTTTCTATCGAACTCGGGCACATCGTCATATTTGTTATTGCTGCTGCCAGTGGCGCGTGCTGGTCGTATGAGACGGCTGTTTGGTAGATGTGAGAATTGATA
>NW_016194104.1:0-3200 GCF_001687245.7 Rhagoletis zephyria | reverse complement strand
CTGCATGCGTTTGCTTACAAATCAATTGCATTTAGAACGCTTACCCATCAATGTGCGAATTAGCTGTCACCTGCGGTCGTTGGCTCAATTAATTGTTCGCGTAAGAGATTACTGCGAATTGTATGTACATATATGTATATGAGGTACACACATATGTTAGCGGATGAGTATAAGCGAAAGCGCAGTTATTTGTTTAGGGAAGTTGGTATGACTAACTAAGCTGGTAAATGTTAATATTCGTACTGTCGGTTTCACCAGTAACTTAAGTGAAAAAAATGATTCTCTAACTTTTAGTAGGTTTCATATTACATGATACAAAATTCAAGAAAAGCGGATAGTGTTAACGCAATAAATTCGTCGGTCTTTGGCACATATAACAATGGTTAAAAATTGACAACTTTATACAATTTTCCTAAAGTATTGATGTAAATTCCAATTAATTTTGATGCAATTATTGCATAAATCATACTAATTTCTTCTTTACAGTTCTAGTTTTAGAGATATTGTAATTTTTAACATATATTAACATTTTTATGCATATTTCAACCACTTTAGTGTGCATATTTCCAATGAAGTCACATTTTATCTGTACGACAATGGTCAGGTGGGAAAAGATCCAGTCCGAAATTCAGGACACCACAATCTGGCGAGAAGCACGTATTAATCATAACGATTTTTACTTTTGTGTGGTGAACATTGCCGATATAAATTCGTCAAACCGGAACAAAGGATCATATCCGACGCTGCCTTTTGCTCAATAGCCTCTTGCGCACTCTGATGCTGACCGTGCTGTTACCGTCGACATTATTTTGGTAACTTTATAGACAACAATTAAATAGCATTCATAATGAATTAAACCAGAAAACTATATAAAGAGTTTTCTGAAATTTTCCCATCCTGTATGAAATAATACATGAATGAGCTCGAAAAGAGAACATAGAAATCATTAGTTTAGGTAAACAAAATTTTCTTGGCAATCATGTTAAAGTCTGAAGACTATTTACAGTTTGTGCAGGACCTGTTTTTAAATTTAAGAGATCATTAAAGTCTTTATTTAAATTCTCATTTAGATGGCTTTCCTCTATCTGGTCCATAAACAGGGTCTTTGTTAAAGAAAGTCATACAAGAGACAATTTTTTACTGACTGAAATTAATTTTGTAAAAGAAATTATGTAAATAAAATATGTATACCTTTTTAAGAATTTCAAAGCAGGGTTTAAAAACTGTCAGCATAGCAGCAACAGCACTACTATTTTTGTTTTTGCTTCGCTTTGAAATTTTTAGACTTTCATTGGAACGGCTTTGCTGCGACTTTGAAAATTGCACAGTATACAGTAAACCAACCATTTACAATATCCACCATGTAAAACATGAGAACTAGGCAACAATCGCCAATGGCAACAAATTGGCGACTCGCCGATTTTTTGCCGCGGTGACAAATCGGCAACATAATTTCTTTCATGTCAATTTTGGAATAAATAAGTTATCAAAAATTTCCAAACTCATAAATTTCGCGTCACCAATATTATCCGAAGGCCTCTAATTTATAGGTGCCAAAGACAGGATTGAAAAAATAGGAAAGGCTATAGCGAAAGAAAGAATAAGTTCCGTTTCTAAGTTCCAAATTCGTATAGAAAAATAAACGCAGCATTAAAAAGAATAAAATTATTCCAAATATCGCCTGAACAACAACAAATATCGCATGGCAACAAAAATTGTTTGTTGGGTATGCTTATTTGAAAATTAGTACATGAAATATTGCGCATTTATACGATTTTTTTGTCATTAATCCATAGGCAACGACTGGTGCAAAAGTACCCATAAATGTTTGTTGATATATTTGAAATGAAAACTTAAATAGCAAAATCCATAAATAATAATAAAACAAAAATATTGTTAATTACTGCAAGGGAAGTGGGCGTAGGTATTGACAGATTTCGTCAAAATTTAATACTAACCTAAATTATACCAAAGGCAACTTCGGCACCGACTTTCGTTAAAATATCTAAATTTGTTTTTCGAATCAGCATGTTTACAAACAGACTCGGCTGAACCGATACACGTGCCATGACTTTTCGCAAAATGGTGATTACCAATTGCTAGCGAACTGCCTAGCAATCGGTAATGCAATGTCGCCATACATACGATATCATACATGCCGAAGCACAGAAAAAGCCAACTAAATTAAAAAATTGCAGCATTTTCAAAATCAAACATAGGTCTTTTTTGTTTGCTGAATCCGAATATATGGGGGTCGCTTGGTTCTTCAATGACATCTAGAGGTTATGCCGAGATCATCTCAAGGTCAAATTCAGGCGAATTGTATTAAACTTTCCGGTTTATTGAAGGAATTTTTTCCTACTTGACCTTCAAATGACCTCGAACCTGACGTGATGGAGACTAACAGACCTCGGATTCGCATTCACCGCGTCGAATAGGAAAAATCTGGAAAATCTACCAGTGTTGCCCAGTACCAAGTTTCATTCATTAGAAACAAAAATGATAAAATAATAATCTCTAGCTAAAGATTTGATAAGGACATTTTAGGAATAACTGATGATTTTAGTTTTCAGTAAAAGATAAAGCACTAGCAAGTGACTATTTAGTGGCTGCAACTGTTGGTCTTTCATAGAAATTGTTATGCATTTTAGATTACAGAAAAGCTAGTTGAGGGTTGGGGGAAATTGTAGCATATTTTGCTATACAGTGTCACTTTGTGCGGTCTTACCTTTACAGTTGGCATCTTTAGCACGCATTCCTGCATTTTATGCAGACATTGAACACAGGGCCATCTAACAGCGTGTATATGCATATCAAATGATTTAACTTNGCATACTAAATATTTTTTAACGGTGTAAAATTTCAGAACACGACTTTTATGGTAGCTTGCGAAACCCTTAAATATAGTTTTAGCCGTTTATAGAACTTTTACTAGATAAGTGAGTTGATATAAACGTGGTAAATAATTTGAGCATCTCGAATCTATAAGCTAAGAGTGATTTAGCATTAGGTCAAAAGCCATTGGAAAATTACTTATTGGAAATACATTTACACCTTTCAGAAAGTTACAATTCAAATTCAGAAACTTCTTTTCAAATTCAGAAATTTCCAATTTAAGTTCGGAAAATTTCATATTTACTGTACGATTTTAAGGTTTTCAGTTGTATTTTATACAGTTTGCAAAGCGAAACTTTTAAACT
>NW_016194103.1:1789-3200 GCF_001687245.7 Rhagoletis zephyria | reverse complement strand
GCTTCGCAACGATAAAAGAAAAATACAAGTTTCACAATTTTTGGAAATTAGAATTATTTTCGAAGTTATAGCTATTAACTTTTTTCGAAATTGTTTGAATTTTATTGGTTTTCTCGCGCTTGGTAATACTATGCTATTATTTTATCTGGTCATAAAATTTTTTTTTAATTATTAAAAATTTTCTAAATATTACTGACATCTCAATGACTTTAAAATACCGTTTTGGGCTAATAATATTGCACGCTCTATTAAACATTATTTGCAGAAAAAAAAATTTGCCGGAATGCATTGAGACGAAAGTTATTCACGCTTTTTTCTGACGCCCAATGTATTTTGTACGCAATTGAGATTACAGTAATATTTAAAAAAAATTTAATAACTTTTATATGACCAAATAAAAAATAAATAATATAATAAAATCTAAACAATTCCAAAAAGTTAATACCTACATATAACCTCCAAAATAATTCGAATTTCGAAAAATTGTGAAACTTGTATTTTTCTTTAATCGTTGTAAAGGATAAACAGATAATTGCACAAAAAAAGCTCGACCTTCGAAAAAATGGTGGCCTACTTCACAAATTTATAGTATACTAATCCAGTACTATTAAATACATACATATATAGAAATATATGTACAAATCGTTCTTAATATAGAAATGTCCTATCTCAGAATAAAACTTTAAACAAACCAAAGTTTTTCAGTTGCGATTTTCATCATTATACTATTTTTAATAAACATAGAAACAAACAAAATCACCAGTATTTCTTGTCAGTTTCAAAGCGATTTCAAGGTCATTGAGCGCCCTCTATGTATTAGTTACAGTAGAAAATTGAAAGTTGGTATAGATACTAAAAATCCCAAAGGGAAAAATCTAAGGGGCTGCCCGTTTCTACGATAAAATTTACCATATACAAAACTTGGACCACTCTAATGTACATAACTATGTATGTATATTTATTTCTTTATACATACTATGAACTTTCTGCTGTATGAATGACACACAAAAATAAAAATTGTGGATATTTTTTTAGTGTTTAACGCCAAATTCACATATTTCTACGTTGCGCTTTGTCGATAAGTAGCTTAATAAGTGTAAAAATTTAAATACAGTTTTAAATTTCATCTCCATTTCTGAATTGCCTGCGAAATTCGCCCACTTGAACAGAAAACGCGGTTCCCGAAACGAAATTGTCAAAATATATGTATACGGACTTATATATTATAATGAATGTATGTATGCATATTTGTAGGTATACCCATTCCCCAGCGTTCCATTTTTTAATGCAATAACTATAGTATAGTTAGTAAAAGTTTGACGGAATATTCTCCACACCCACGGCGTGATAATTAATGTGTATTTTAGAGTGGATGGGTATTCATTTTGGAATTAAGAAAGATATGTACATA
>NW_016194103.1:0-1771 GCF_001687245.7 Rhagoletis zephyria | reverse complement strand
TATGTACAATAAATATTAGCGCGAGTTTCTTCTTATGGTTTTTTTTTACAGAACACAAACATACAGTGACTCAAACAAGTGACCATGTCGCCAAAAAAATTATTCAAAGTCAGCGCGATTTTTAGCCGCTAAATATGTATGTATGTTTGAATACGTGTATGTACAATAAATATTAGCGAGAGTTTCTTCTTATGTTTTTTTTATACAAAACACAAACATACAGTGACTCAAACAAGTGACCATGTCGCCAAAAGAAACTATTCAAACTCAACGCGATTTTTAACCGCTAAAATTTTATGGGCTATAAAAGTGCATACCCAGAAATATTCTTAAGATTCAGATTACAAAGTTTAAACATTTTGGTGAAATTTTGTTCAATTTTCCTAAATGTTGTGAACAGCTTAAAGCTTTGATTTATATGGTTTTTTAGTTAGCTTGGACAGTATTTTTATAGAAGAATAAAAAAAAATACTTGAAAAACATTTTGAATACTTACAACAAAATCAACACGTGGTCACTTGTTTGAATCACTGTACCATATGTGCATTTAAAGATTAATTTAAAATTTACATTTGTACATATGGTGTGTTTTGTTTATTTTTTACGTGCATGCTTGCCGAAAATTGGCACGTTCGAACGAAAATGTATGAATGTACATACATACATATGTATATCTACATCAGGGGCGCACCCAGGAATTTCTTTTGGGCGGGGCAGGGGGGGGTGGGCAGTTTATACTTCTAAAGATATATCACCAGAAAATACAGAATATTCACTTCAGATAATACGCTCTTTAAAATACATTTATGCAAGTTTTATGTACAGTAGTATGTAATAAATAAATAGACTTTAAAGCTTCATAAATTGCTTTTTATTTACATAAAATTAACAAAAAACTCAAACATTTTTAACCGACATCAAATAAAGTTGGAGGTTATCAACCTTTCGGAATATTTTTTATTGGAAAGGTGGTACCGCAAGGCTCGTCCCGTAATTTAGTTACAATTCGAAAATTGGATCATGAAAAATTAACGGCACTCCTGAATTTGGATATGAGAATTGAAGTCGGTTGTGTTTTTTGCAAAAAAATTACTTGTTTAATAAAAGGTTCTATTAAAGATGCGCTCAACTTTCAAAAGTAATAAAAAATGTTACAAAAGAATTTTAATATGAATTAATTAATTAATTCCATGAAATTAACCCCGAAATCCGCCCCTTGTGTGCGCTAATGATCTACATACAACGTATTTTGGTATTTATAGGTATTGATTTTTAATAGGTAAATATTCAAACATGCATGCATCCTAATGTAGGTATGTACGTATGAACATAATTCCAGTAAAAACATTCGAGACAACATTGCACAGCTGCGCTCGCAATTAGCACTTCAAAATAAGATGCTACATAGAATTGTTGCTCAAATAAATTTTCGCACATTTACTTATGCATGTACATAAATACGTACATATGTATGTATGTACATATTTGCATAAAGCGCTTCGCAATGGAGGGAACTTGGGGCTTTTAACTAGAGCTGTTGGTAATCGACTAATCGATTAATCGATTAGTAAAAGTTGTCTCAACAAATAGTCGACTTCACTTAATCGACTAACCCGTTCCTTTCGACGTTTTCAACTAATCGCTCACAAAAAGCTACTCGACTAACCATTCATTTTCGATTTTTTTTACTAGTTGTTTTATTTCAATGAACGAAGTACCCAGCATTAACACCAATAATAATGTCAGCCTTGAAATCAAACAGAGAACCACT
>NW_016194102.1:0-3200 GCF_001687245.7 Rhagoletis zephyria | reverse complement strand
TTACTCATACGCCATGTCGTACATGGCCAATGAATATTTTTCCATGTTAAAGTTAGAATTTTTTTTCGTTCGCAATGCAAACTTAAAATGAAAATATCTTGGGAAAATGACAGATCCGTAATTTGCGACCTAAATTAAGTTTACGTGTCTCGACGCGTTTTGTGTCATTTTAGCGTTCCTAAAGTGTAATAAGCTATACTTTTATAAAAAAAAAAATAAACATTAAATAAGTAAAAGCCAAAACTTGTTAAAATGACGAGTCCCTATTTATTTTTCCACCACTGTTAAGCCAGTAGATTGAAGTTGTGTGAAATTTTTGCGGCTTACACAATACATACATACATATACTCTTATGATACCCTAAACTTCTTATAGTGAACTTGTGTACGGCAAATTGGATTCGACTTCACACAAAAAATTGCAACTGGTCTTAAACAATGCTGCCCGGCTCGTATTTTTCTTAATTTCTTAAAACTTCGAAATATTTTTCTGCCCATGCTATTATATTTTCACAAACCACACTACTTATATAGATAAGTCAGCATAGCTCATTTCATACAAAAAATCTTTGCGCATTTTCATTTGACCACCCATTATTTAGTATTTATCCATCGATTTTCTTCATCAGTAATTAGATTTTTTTTTGTAACAGAACAGGCTTTATTACAAATGTAAAACTGTGGCACAGAACCTCTTATTTTTAAAATTTTTTTTCTGTTAAAGTTTGATTTTTTTCATTTTTTCATTAAAAAATAAAAAAAGCTGGAATGATTAATTAATTTGTCAGAAACTATAAGCGCTATCGGAAAGTGATGTATACACGGTTTATGGAGAATTTCATTGGCTTACATTTGCCGTATTTTATACTAAGATTTTTAAATTTGTTCGCAGGATATGCGTGATTAAAAGTAACAAATTTTTGCTTTAAGCTTAATAACGGTAAATTGCAAATATCTCAAAAACGTATCCATAGAAAAAAAAAATAAACCCAAATTTCGGAATCACCGAGCAATTCTACATAGAACTTGGATAGTGGCGTCTGGAGAACAAAAACCCAATTAAAATTTGTGATCCAGTGATCACAATGTACTACCTAAAAGACTATGTCTTAGCTGTACAAATAAATTAAAACAAATAAATAAATATACATACATACATACATGAATGCCTAAGTATATATAAAATGCTCAAATTTTGAATTCCGTCCAATCCTTGAAATAAACCGAATGACAAAGTGTACTTACATAAATTTTTTGCCCTGGCTGTTATGTATAAAAATTTCGTGGTCTATCAAGAATTCATTTCCAACCACGCTTGGTTTCTTTACACATTTGGATGGCTTCCTTTAAGCAAGCCTGAAATTGCAAATTTGGTAATAATCATTTGGTAATTCAATTTGCTGCCTCCGAACGACAACAAGTACAAATTTGAAATGTGCCTCAACTCAATCCACAGGGAAATTTAAGCAAGTAAAACAGCTACATCAAAATTAATTAAGACGCCATACAAACAGCCTTTAAAAGCTGACTTTAAGTGAAATGAATGCAGACGGAGTAGCACAGAAGAAGAAGCACCAAAGCTAAACTAAGAGTGCGGAGGACGTATGTATGTATTTTGGTATGTTTGTATGCAGCTATGTACATATATGCAGGACGGCTAAGTGCAATTAAAAGCCAGTATAGCAAAGTAACTTAAGTTACAAATTGAGGACGTGGATCGGACTAGGTGCTTGTGTACTNGTATATAGTAGGTGTTATTAATCAGAAACTATGTGATGAAGGAATAGAAAATAGAAAAAAGGCTGTTTGTATGTGTGAGTGAAAGAATCAAGTATGTAGTTGAACTGTAGAAGAGGTTAGCCGGGTGGTTGCAGTAATTAATTACAGTCGCTAAGGTGTAGCTGAGTTACGCTTGTTGTGTGTGTCGGTCGCACAGTGGGTTATTTTCATATACATTTGTGCAAACTTAGAGAGTCCGAGGTATTTAGATAAGCAAAACGCAATTTTCTCTTGCATTTCTGGCATTAAACTACACTCTGCTGAACATTCGCATTTCCTCCACTGTCGAGTTTTATTTAGGCAGGATGCACACTTTGGTCTTTTTTATGCGTTATATGCGTTCCTCTAAAGCCCGCATAAAAAAAACTTCCTCATAAAAAGTTCTTTACTTTCATACAAAAACAGGGGATGCGTTTAAGCATTTTCAAAAACCGCATAAGTTCACTTACTCCATGTAAAAAATTCTAAAAAAAACCGCACAAAAATGTCCAGTGAGGCAATATTAAGCAAATCAAAACAATTTATTTCTTCACTTCAACACTTATTATTCCATGTAAAACTAAACATTCATGAAATAAATATAATTTTAACCAATAACAAAAAAAAAAAATACTGCAATAAATATATGAATTTCGTGAAAATTTTAATAAATAAGAGCCTCATAAAATAACAACACAACATAACATGACATAACATAACATTAACAGTCTATACCACGTAAAACAGTTTTCTCAGTTCATCAGAAGATGGAGACTTTTGAAAGTTTATAAATAAGTATGATAGCGTCTTTTGCAAGAAGAGTTAACATTTGATGCTATTCATTCAGAATATAGAAAGATTTTGCACTGTGTTGTTAGTGAGCATGAAACTACTTGAAAAACTGGGCGTTACTCATCAAAAACTAAAAATCAAAAAAATTTTGCATAACGCACTTTGCCAGTGGACTACTCAATTATGTAAGAATACAAAGACAAATAAATTATCAGAAGCATTGTCTCTTACACACTGAGAAAGAGTAATAACAACTCTCAAAAAAACAAAATCGCTACAGCGAAAAAATGTTTTGAAAAACTGCTTAAATTCAAAACCGCATAAAAAGAGACCCAAGTGTACTACTTTTCGCATTTATGTGGCGAGTGGGTCAACTAGTTTCTGACTTGCGTAAGCATTGATGAATGGTTTACAAGCAAACTTATTTTTCTTTTTATAAATGCTTTTACTTGTAAGGATGTGTTAATAAGTTTTCAAAGCACATTCAACATGCAACAATTGGCACGTGCAAATAAATGTTTGCATGGTTAAACACGAAACTACTTATTTATGTATGTATATACATACATAAGTACATATGTAGGTATCTGGTATGTATATATGTAGGTAGACGCACTGTAACTGCCGACGGTGAAGCGACAAGTTGTAGTT
>NW_016194101.1:0-3200 GCF_001687245.7 Rhagoletis zephyria | reverse complement strand
CAATGAATTTCGAATCCAAAATGACTTAAGTGAGCAAAAGATATTTATGCATTTACTTACAGCGCATAGTGTTTCGACTATATGGAGGCAGGTAGAAAATAGTCATGGTGACAGTTGATAAAAAAAACAAAACCGGTTGGACTTAGAAAAGTAAATGCCATAAATACCAAATTTTACATTATTTACTCACCTCCTTCACGAACGATACAATTCCAAATAAAAATACGGGAATATGCGCGATACCGACTAATCAGTTTAGTTGCCTTTGGCGATTAACCCATTAAAGAAAGTGTTTCTTTTTCAACTGTCATCATTAATTTAAATGTCGTGGAATATTCAGGTGAAGGTATGTATTTATTATTTATTTGGTACTTTCCTATTTTCTTACCAAAAAATTTACTTTGAAATGTAGATGCTAAAGCTTATTAGAAAAAAAGTGTGAGTACCGTTCCTTCAGGTCTTGAAATTAAACGAATTTTTTAGGGAATTTTATGTAGTTTTCGAATATATAATTTGATCTTTGCGCACGACTTTGCAAATACATACATATATGTAATTTTTGATTTTCATAATTTTTGGTTTTCAGCTTCTTTTTGCACAATTTCCCGAAAAGAATTTTTCGAATAATGAAAAATTCTCGCCGAACATTGGGAAAAAGCGAGTATTTACACCTAAGTCGTTTATATTTAGTATATCCTTTGTTTTTTGAGTGTGGAAAGCAGGAAACAAAAATTAACCAAAATTCCATCAAATTTAATAACTGGGCCCACATTTTTTTGTGAGTTTTGGAGGTTATAGTGATCTAATCTTTACCATATTTTATATTTAGGTTTTCCTAATAAAATGAAGACTACAAACTAAATTTCATCGAAATCGGATGAAATTTAATGTTTCCGCCAACAAGAGTAGGGGGCGTGGCAATTATTCCATCTTTACAATCATCCGTAGACTTGTACTCTACGGTCGTTTTTGATGGGTATGACTGAAAACTATGCCGCTAAGATTTGTCTGTGTTTGACTAAATTTGTTGTGTATTTTTGAAGCGCCTAAAATTAAATTTGTGCAGCATAGTTCTAGTCGTAGTTCTTTTGACAAATAGCCAGCCTTTACAATTTGTCAAGTGCACAAAGTTCGGGGGTTAATCTACATGATAATTCTTATTCCTAAACTGCTGCTAAGCACTTTTCTTTAATTCAGTATCAATATTAAAGCATACATTTAGGGGGCGTTTCCGCCCCAACCGTGTATTATACATGCATGGTATTTGTATTGGTGTCACTTTTGAATTGATTTTTGCACTTTGTTTTAAGGTAATTTAAAATTTAAGTAACTCTCATAAGTATCAAAATACCTAACTAAGGATAAATAATTCTCTATACCTCTATAGTTTAGCCGTTAAAAGGCGCATAAAGAAACATGGTTGCTTATTTATGTATGTACATATATATGAGATAAATCTAATAAATTCCACTCTACTGTAGTGTTTAGCACCCCCAGTTCTACACTAAATAATACATATATATTTTGAAAGCCGTGTTTTCTGCATTATTTTGCATATCTACTAGGAAAATTATTAAGGCAAGTTGAGGTTGTTGGTTTAAACTTTCACATACATGCTTACAAATGCATGTACATATAAAATGCCANAATACCTAACTAAGGATAAATAATTCTCTATACCTCTATAGTTTAGCCGTTAAAAGGCGCATAAAGAAACATGGTTGCTTATTTATGTATGTATATATGAGATAACTCTAATAAATTCCACTCTACTGTAGTGTTTAGCACCCCCAGTTCTACACTAAATAATACATATATATTTTGAAAGCCGTGTTTTCTGTCTTATTTTGCATATCTACTAGGAAAATTATTAAGGCAAGTTGAGGTTGTTGGTTTAAACTTTCACATACATACTTACAAATGCATGTAAATACATATAAAATGCCTCTGCCAATCAGCTTAAGTATATTTTTAGACATCCTATAATGAATTATTTTTTCATGTCAATTAATATATTTTTTTCTGAATACTATTCACATTGATATCTTACGGTATGCATACTCGTACCATATTTTCGTTGCTTGTTTTGCGGAATGACAAGAAAATATTTTGATAAAGCATTCATTGCATGACTTTGAATGACGTTAAACAAAAAATTAACCAGAGCGCTAAGTAACAAAAGGTAGACAGGTTTGTGGGCTTAAAACGAATTTCAGATTTCTGAACTATACTATTTTTCGCATTTATGTATAAAAGTAGGTAATTCTGTGTCTAATTTTATATTTTGGTATCATCAAGTACATAAATATAAACATAAATTACTCAAAAAAAAAGCTTTTTCTCTCGCGATTATAAATATACATATTTAAGGATATGTACTACATACTTACATAAATGCGTATATAAAATTACTTTCGCTTGATTCGTTTGATTTGTTCACTGTGTGTGTGCGTGTGTATGCGCGCGCCTGAAAGTCTACCCAAAAATTTCAATGTCAGAAACGAAAATGGAAATGCACACAAATTGGAAAGTCATGAAAGGCAACAATTTCGCTTTCTTCCTTCACCACAATATATATATATATACACATTCATATGTATGTACGTACGTTACGTATGCATAATGTAGAGCTTGAGTAAGTACTTACTTATGTGTGTCTCATTTCATTTTCACTCTTTGAAGCTTTATTTCACTTGTGTGTGTGTGTGTGTGTGTGTTTGTTTGTGTACTGTTATCTGCTCTTATTTTTAAATTTATAAATTTCCTTCTGTCAGTGAAAGAAAAGTTTATTTATAGACGTTTTGCAGGTGAAATGTGTTGAAGCACTAAAAATAAATGTATGTATTTCAAAATATTGGTAAATGGCCAAATAAATATTTTATTATTTTGCGGTTTAAATACCGAATATGCTTGGCCATTATTGATAAATAAAATATGTGTTTTTCATTTTAAAAATTGGGAATTTTCGCTGCAATTCAAATTTAAATATGTATAAATAAATATTGAAGAGAATTAGAGCAAATTTAAAAAATTTACTGTGGAAGCCCCGTGGTTCGATATCTTCGTTTGCATTTAAATAGTGAACGTAACCATAGATACTTTTACTGATAATTGTCTGTATTAAAAAAGCAGAAGAAGTCAAAAACAAGGAGAGCGTAGTTTTGAGATTCTTTTTGGTAAATTGGCATAGAAATCTACAG
>NW_016194100.1:0-3200 GCF_001687245.7 Rhagoletis zephyria | reverse complement strand
CGTACACGTGTATTAACCGAAACTTTATCATTTGCCAGAAAACACTAACTATAACCACTTTTTACTCACGTTTATTTTTTGGAAATGAGAAGCTTTACTGTATTTGCTACAAAAAAAAATTGGGGTATATTTTAACCCTCTAATTACTCAGTATATGGGCTTGTCAGGTGCCTTTTGAGGAAAACAGCGATAAAATCCCATACAATATAAAGCTCGTTAAAGGGTGTTTGTCAAAAAATCCTACTATAAGTCTCTGAATTAATCAAAGCTCAAACCTCAGCTTAACCGCGACAGATAAATCAAACCTAAAATTGTGTTTAAGGGTTAATTTCGTACTTATTCATAGTTGGTGTTCAAAGGACTTACCAACACAGGATTCTACTAAGAGTTCTTAATGTTACATACATACATATATCTGCACTGGCATTCAACAGAATAGCCTCAATGTTATTTTCAACTTCAACTATTTGACTCAGTAGGAACATTTAAAAAAATAAATACGGAAATATCCTTTATGACACAATATACTCATCTTTATTGATTGATACTCCGATTCTATTGTTCTCAAATAGGACATTAAACGAACTCCTATAGTATGATTTCGGCTACGAAAGCGTTCATTTAAGCAAAGATCCTAGAATGAATAGCTATAATCATGCGAAATATCTACGTTGAACTTTCGCGAGCTTTTTTTACATAACCAGGGCCATTAGCGGTAACCTTTCTCGTTCGCGCACTCTGGGCAACGTGTAGCTACTCATGTGAAAGATGTGGTAACCAATCCGTGTGGGGCCTTGGCACGGCACGGCACGGCAGAAAGATAGGGAGCTTCGGTTGAGCCACTACCCATTTATTCGGCTTAAGGACTCATTAAAGTCTGCAGCGTCTGTGTGCTTCAAGCGAACGTCTGCCTCGGAGCAAGCGGCTCGCTATATAAATGTGTATCCGGTTGAAAAACCATCCACCCCAGCAATGCTTATGCTAAACAATCCTCGGATAACTGTATCCCCACACGTTGACGACCCTAACATATGGAACAAGGACTACGAATACACTAGATAAGATCATCGACACACGCCATATTTTGCCTGTACGACGCCATGTCCAAGTTTGACATCCCTTCAGCTCCGTCTGGAGATCAAGCGAAGAATAACTCTTGCCAACAAGTGCTACTTTGGGCTCGGTAGGCAATTGCAAAGCAGAGCCTCCTCTCGACGAACATAAATCACGCTCTACAAATAATACATATCATAATATAAATATTTTTACACTGAGCCTATTCTGGTGAACAATTTAAATCTACGATTTTCTCTTTCCTTTAACCCTTTTGATCCGACTTTTTCTAGATGTAAGTATCACTGTCCGCAAATAGGGCAAACAGGTCCATATATTGAGCCCCTATGCCGATTTACCAAGGAACGTGCAACGGGGTACAACTTTTCTCCCTCTCCCCGCATTAAATTAAAATTTTGATGTAAACTTTATTTTCATCCACTCTACAAGAATCTGTACAAGGAACCTTTTAATTTAGGGAAAAAAAATATTATTGTTGTACAGTGTAATTTTATTTACACATCTGTATCAATAGTCCCGTATTAATATTTTTTAACTATCTAAAATTTGAGTCCCATTTACAACAATAAATTTAAACATTGAACTATTTACGGGTGCCCAACCCGAATAATGTCTATAAAAAACTCAGAAACTTATTTCAAGAGGCTATTCAACTCAAAATATAACTAAATCAGTGTGAAAGCCTCTTAGAAAGTACGTCGGTTATACAAACCGCCGAGCTTCGGTCATTTACATTGCGAAGAAAGCCAATAAAGATTACAAATTAATTCGCAGCGCGAAATATGCCGCCCTCGAACCAAAAATGGCAAGAGCTACCAACCGAGGGAGGATGTGTGGTGTATGTATGTAGCTTTGACAGTTAAAAGCATAAAAATTGTCGGTAAATGAGCGCTGCTCTGGCTAGAGGCCGGCAATAAATCAACTTGAATGTTGTAATATCAAAATAAAGATGATAAAATTACAAAAAAAAAAAAATACCGACGCCAAGAAGATGATGCTGAATAGAGAAGCAACGACAAATAAAGTCATACAAAGTATAATGGCATCAACAATGCCATAGTAACGGCAGAGTGAAGCATCAGAGCCACAATAACGCTCAATCATGCTCGACTGCGGCTAAATGAAATAAATGNACATACCTATGTACTTATATTATTTATATGTATGCGTGTTAGTTTGAGTTGAGAGGTGTATCATTTTTTAGGAAACATAAAAAATAAGTTCCTTTGCGGATATGAGAAGGTGAAATCACAGCCATCTACAAGTAGGAAGAATGAAGTGAAATTGCCTTCAATATGAGAAAGATGCGTGGGTTTTGCAAAATAATAGGGAATAAACATGCAGATATTTTTCGCTGACAATCTATCAGCCAAAGAAAGAAACTGCCTTTTAGTACAATAGATATATAGTTCACTTAGACACTTACAATTGTGTGGACTGTGAAGTGGCAATATCCTGCTATAGATCTGTAAAGCTACAAATTCGCACTGAAAAATCAGTGCAAGATAATAAAATAATTAGCGCCTTTCGAAATCCATGAGGATTTCCTATATATTTTCATAGTTACACTGCACAGGGCATGAAAGTGAAGACATTCTGACGTACTTAATTCCGTCAGGCTAGGAATGAAATAAAATTTATAGAAAAATGGCCGGATAAGCCGATTTCCGAATACCTACCGGATACCGAGCACATCGCTACAAAGAATGTTTAATATCGCTTACTTACATCAGTAGTGTCATATTCCAAAATAAAACAAAAACTCAACCCAACATCAAAAAAAAATAAAATAAAAAGGAACAGTCCAGCGCCTTCGTCTTGGTCTGCAGGCTGTATCGGAGATACAGCCGCTATATTTAAACGTAGAATACGTGGTATGGTTAAGAGCATATCCAAGTCAAAAACGAAATCACACACTAAGAAAAAAAGGGTTTTTCCAAAATTTTACAAATTTAAATAATAAAAAATAAATAATAAATAATAAATATAAATATAAATATAAATAAATAAATAATAAAAAATAATATCGAAAGCAAAATCGGTAGCAAAATCGATAACAAAATCGATAAAAAATACCCCTTCCCACACTTCCAATGCATGCACGTGTTTGCAAAATGATGACGAAG
>NW_016194099.1:0-3200 GCF_001687245.7 Rhagoletis zephyria | reverse complement strand
AACTTCTGGGAGCATTTTTGATTCACTATTAAGAATGTGCCGAGCTTAGAGGGAACGCGTGACGGTCACGTCATTAGAAAAGTGACCGTCATGTTCTTGGTGGGTTACTATAAGGATACTGTTTCAGGGCTAATACGTACATCTAAGATCATTAAAGAAAGTGTTAAGATCTGTTAGCTTTTACGGAAAAAAACTGCAAAATTATTGTTTGTCCCGTATTCGGCTCGCATAAATATGGTCACCGTACCCATACCCCTACTCCTTTTCGATTTATTTGGTAGATAGAAGAATATTAAAGTCACATATACATACATACATACTCATTTATGTACGTAAAAACGTACTCGTCGTGTCTATAATTCGTCATCTCAGAAAACGGATGTAGTATGTTCCAAAACACGGTTTTGAGAACATTGACTTTGCAGTTTAAGGTCGAATAAATCCGAAACTATACGCTAGATTTTTGTAATTTTTGAAGGAGACGTAATTGATGCTATTAGTTTTTATTTTCCATATTTTTAAGTTAATAAATTTTTAAGTATACATTGGCGTAAGTAGCGTTTACTCACCACTTTGGTTTGTCCATAGAACATTCGACAATAATAAAATATCTGTTTTAACGACGATGGTATAATTTGATTAAAAAAAAAACAGATATATTTATTAAATAATGATGACTTATTAGAAAAAATATAACGAAAACATAACAACAAGAAGCATACCCAATCATTAATATTATGTAGCATACGACAAAATACACACGATATATCTCAGGCTGGTAGTGCACGTTGCCACTCCGCAGGACTTGGGTTCAAACCCTTGTCAAAGCATCATCAAAAAAAAAAAAATAGAAAAAAGGTGTTTTCTTAACTCTCTCATGCCCGAGCATATTATTGTTGGGTGGGCCCTAGACATGAACTGCTATAAATTTTAAAGGTCTATGATTTCTAGTTTGACCATTATGAAATGCTTCTCAAATATTTACAAAGATTTCGACCAAAAACTAAAAACAATTTTAAAGATTTCATGCTTTCATTACATTTGCTTCAATAAATTGTTCAACCTTTAGGAAAAGTGTTTCAAATGCCGAGATTTATAAACCAAAATGTCAATGGCGCCTCGGCCATGAAAGGGTTAACAGGCAGGCAATGGCAAACCTCCGAATATATTTCTGCCATGAAAAACAGCTTCTCATAAAAATACAATCGCCGTTCCGAGTCGGCGTGACAACATCAGGCGCACGCCACAAGTCGGCGGAGGAGCTTGGCCAAACACTAACATATGTGTATGTATGTGTAAGCGCCAATCCGTTATTATAATATGGCATCGTTGTTGTAAATATTTTTTTTCTAGAGTTTTTCATTGACTCCAATACACATTTTTACTTGGAACAGCCTGTTCTTTTCAAGTTTTAGAGTCGTTCCCAACGAAATCGTCTAACTGAAGTCGCGGACCCAGGTTAGATCGTGCTGTAACTTTGAGGGCCTCTTCTTTAGGGTCACAAAGAACAGAATTCATGCAAAATTTAATATTAACAAATCCTTGTTTCCGGCTGTCCGAATTAAAACTTAAAAAATCGTAATTTTTATGCTGTAACAAATTTACAACAAACAAATGTTTCCTTTTTAAGATATCTATCCACTTGGGGCGGCATTTTGAGGGGAAAGCTATTCACCTTGTTATCCTTTTTCCTCAGTTTTTTATTCGATGGTTTAACGAAGCGATTGAAATAAGTTACGAATAAAAATAATTGAAATGAAAATTGAAACTTAAGGTAAGATATAATCTCTATTTGCAAAAATGATCAAATACAACAGTGTAAGATCATAAAATGTTTTCGAATTTTTCTAAATATTGTAAATAGCCTGAATCCTTAATTTTTATGGGTTTGGTTAAAGCGCAAACAATATTCTTGTAAAAAGAAAAAAATAGGAAAAATTTTTACTTGAAAAACATATGGAGTATCCACGACGGTGTCGTAAGTGTCGTATTGTTGTATGTCGTAAAATTTAAACGCCTAAATATATATTAATTGGGTTTGCAAAGTACCACCAAAGTCATATTATGAATTTTCGCGGCGTTAAAAAATTGTTGGTTGTGGTTTCAAGTTCTCTAAACATTTATTTAAGCTTTTAAAATTTACGACATACAACAATACGACACTTACGACACCGTTGTGAATCTCTCAATAGTGAATATTAAAAAAATACCCAGCGCTTTTTGAGTCACTGCATTTTTCTATAATAAATAACTCCAGTTGAAGTTTTTTAAAATTATGACGTTTCGTTGTTACCTTTAGTTTGATCACTTTCGCTTTTGGTTTAAGAAAACCGAAAGGATGCCGTTAGTATGCTCTCAAATACTAAGATAACTAAAAAAATAGTGTAAAACTGATTCTATTAAAATAACTAAAAACAAAAAAGTTTTTGGTAGATATTTTCCAGATTTGGTAGATTTTTTCCAAGTGTATGGTAAAAACCCCACTTTTTGAACAGAAGTCCAATTTTTAAACATGCCATTTTATGTGTAGAACGAACGGGGACCTAAATGCTTTATTCAGAAAACTTACAAACTTATAATAGAATATAGCAAACAAGTAGGAAAAAAACAATTCTTAGTTCCCCATATAATTTTTGACTTGTCCCTAATTTGATTGTGCTTCAAGTCTATGATCTGGTTTGTTACATCTTGTTTATTAACTTTCACTTAAAATCTACTCACGCGTGTCCAAATGCTGTAAGCAGTGGACGTTATGGATATTGGATACTTGCATGCTGAAATTTTCATTTAAACCACTCATAAATAATTTTTATGGAGAATAGTCTTCATGGTTTTTCCACTAGACGTTCATGGTGTACTACATATGTATGTATGTATGTATGTATGTACTCTTGTGGTCAGCTGAATAAGCAAATTGAAATTTTGACCAGTTTTGGCTATTCTTATTTTGTTTGTTTGATGTGTTTTTTGTTTTAAGTATATAACAAGCACCAGGCAAATCGAAATTTCAAACCTTGTACAAAACATTATAAATATTCGACAAACTTTACCAATTACACCCAAAAGTTCAAAACTTTTGATTTGGAACTTTTAGAAAAATTGTAGGTTTGCACTTTTATAGCTTATTGATTTTAATAATAATAATAATAATATAGCCCAACGGTTTTTACCCTCCATTCCCGCCCATCCGCACGAGGGGC
>NW_016194098.1:0-3201 GCF_001687245.7 Rhagoletis zephyria | reverse complement strand
CTGAAATTAACTTTTAATAAATTTAATGGAAAGGAAATTTCGAATTGCATAAATTTAATTGCTGAACTATTGAAGTTAAGTTCTGATGTAAATTTAGAATAATCGAACCTTTTTTTAAATATCTAATATACTTTAGAATTAAGTATTTGAATAAAATAAATAAATGCTTAAAAACATTGGGTAAAACATAGTAAAAGCAAGAAAATTGCCAAAATGGGTTTATAAATAAGTGTGTTTCACTAAGTGTGTAATTTTGTGTAAGTATGCATTTGCACATTTACATTAAAACGAAAAGGCAATACCTAAAATGAAGCTGATTCTAATCAGATTTTAAAAATTTTCATATCTACAAAAACTTTCATTTCAAAGATATTAGCCCGCAGTTATAGTCAAAATAAAGTCGACTCTAAAGTTAAAAGCCGCCTTTTTTCACAGATATCCCATTGAAAGTTATGTCAAAAAGCTGCTCTTAACTTTAGGAGTCGACTTTATTTTGACTATAGCTACGGGCCGTTGAGTTTTATCAAATATGGTAAATGCATAACAAAGGGTTAATTTTTTTGTTTACATTTTTTGACATAACAGTCAGCTATGAGAGAGCTCGACTGAATTGTCACTTCTACCTTGTTGAATATGCCAATATGCCTTGGGAGTTACAAAAATTTCTCAAATTCACAAAGTTTTGAAAGTTCAGAAAATGTTGGAATTCCACTCAAGTTATTAAAAAGGGGAAACTTCAAGAAATTAAAAACTATCAAAACTCTAAAAATTATAAATTGCGGTGATTTTATTATTTATATACACGATATATGTTGAAAAATTCCTAGTAAATTCATAGTAAATTCTTTTGTCAAGCGTTATACAAGGTCAGCATTAATATCACCGATGACAGTTAAGTCTTAGGTGGATTTTTATATCAGACTCTCATTTTTGTGAAAAATGCAGATAGAGGATATTGAATATAAGCCCTCGATTTATAAATCATTAAAAGTAATGGACAGTCATTCATAAATATTTGCTTAGCCTTCTAAACCCGTTTTACGAGTTCGCACTAAAAGTATGAGGATATTTTTAATCAAAGCACAAAAGCCCAATTATACTTAAACCTCACACCTTTTAAGCAATATCACAAAAGTAAAAATTTCCCCCCTTATTTTTTTGTTTATTAAAATGTTGCTAAAACGGATGATATCATCAGCACATACTCAACCCCACAGCGAACGCTCAACCCACTCATCAGCTTGCTCGTCATCAACACCAACACCATTTCCACATTTCCCTAAACATTTACACACATCATCATCAACAACACCAAACCATCAACCACAGAGTTTTCAATACCAATAACGCTACCAGTGCAGAACATCAGGGAATCATCAGCATCAGCAACTTTGCCCGTCATAGTCATCATCAGCTTAACTAATCTTTGAAAAGCAACCCCCAATTGCAGCTGGAAAGGCAAAAAAAAACTGCCATAAGGGAGATTTTTTTTTTACTGTTGATGCACGCATGTGCTTATTTTTATTGCCAGTATGTCGTTTATGTTGTTGTTATTTTGCAATCATTGCGTTCTGTTTAATTAAAAATTGTACAAACGCGCGCTTCGGTTTTTTTTAGCTGCTTCTGATGCATACCCATTTCCTTTCAGCGACAATTTTCCCTGTGAATATAGCCATCGCTTGTTTTTATATGAGATGTTGTTGCCTTTTCCTCAGCTTGTGTTGTTGCAGATCTTCATATTTTTAATCCGTATTCTGGTTCTCTATGTTATAACCTCAGCAGCGTTGATTGGGGTTAGCTTTCTTCAATTTGAAGGACTTTTCTTATGTTGAGTTTGCATCTTACAACCTAATTATGATTGAAACAAAGTGGATTATTAGATTTTGTTACAATGTTAAGCCATCTGGGTAATATTTTTTCCTAACAATGGTAGTTCCATAACGAGCATAAAGTTGGGAATGGGCACTGAACAGCTCTTGCTGGAGGGGAAAATCAACGGGAACGCAAGACATCAAGGAGAAGTGCGGTTACATAAAGAAAAAGCTAATCCATGTATAAACTGCGAGCGTTAAGCAAAGACACTAACAAATGACTCTCCGTACACAAAAATTCGTGGAAAATTATGAGCACAGATGGTGGTCTAACAAATTTTTCAGTTGAACCTTGTGCTTGTTTCTGCCATTTTGACAGGAGTGATTTGTTCTCTCTTTACCAGTAAATTTGCTGGCGGAACGCATGTACGTAACTCGAAGTAACTTCGAGTATCTTCTGGAACACACCTAATAGCTACTGGAATTTGTAAAAAAAAAACTACCTACATAGTAACGTATCCATAATCAGTCTTCTCATTCATTGTATGTGCACGATGTCATAATTCTTTTAAAACTTACCGTAAATTCTTAAAACTTACTTTTCAAGGTCATTTCCAAATTACAATACACCGCAACAGCATGATAATTACGTTGACCATCCGTTCTTTATTTTAAAGGACAGTTCTTTATTTTTACCCCTTCTCCTTTATATTTTTTTTTTTTAAATAAAGAACTCGCTAGTTTGTTACGCGCCCCACTTAAGCGTTTTTATTTAATCGGTGATCTTTGTAAAACAGTGTTGGAATAACATCGATGTTTCGATGTTCTTGGGGGAGCAACATTTATGTATCGATAAATCGACGTTTTTAATATCGATATTACATCGATGTAAAATATATAAATCACGAATCATTGATAATACTGATAGCGCAAATTTTTATAATTGAAAAAAAAAATTAACTAATATTTAAAAATTCATTGTTATCAAAAGCACAGGGAGAGCTGTTCCCTCAATCGTGTTGGACGCTGAGTTTCAAGTTCCTCTGAAGAAGAACAATAAACCCACGCTTGCTTATTGGTGGATTTTTATATCAGAATCTCAGAATTTTTCATAAATTTTAGGCAAATGGGCGTGGCACCGCCCACTTATATCATATATGCGTATATCCAAAACTACTTGACCGGTCTCGACCACCTTGTGCTTGGCCACCGTGTTGAATTTTTTTGATATCGGACAATAACCACGTGCTCCACCTATAACGGTAGTTTCAAAAAACTCAAGGCTTAGAACTCAAAATCCATACAACTTTTTTACGTTTTCATGCTTTGCTAGGTAGGTGTTGCCATACAAATTTTTATATTGAATTTTTCTGTCATATGCATGCTATGC
>NW_016194097.1:0-3201 GCF_001687245.7 Rhagoletis zephyria | reverse complement strand
TGGGTGTGACAATTCTAAACCAGCAGTCAACAGCGTTTGCTATTCGGAAAAAATACTATTACAAAAGCTTTGAACTCAAATACCGGCATGGTGAGGCCAAAAATGGTGCCTCTTCATTGCCCTCTCCTTAGCGTTTTTTCAAAGAGGGGCAATGAAAAGGCAACATTTTTTGGTATAAACGAAAACGCCATTAGCTGTGCAGACACATTTGCAACTTCATGCAATTTTTGGCTTACGTCTACAAGGGCAAATATCTATACACGAAGTATGTCTGGTGGGTGCTTTGCATTTATGCCACTCTTATGCATGATTTTTGCTTCTAAGCATAGTTTTTTTTTATATTTGACCTCGTCTAACTAACCATCTGCACACACAGCCATTCGCTCACATTCTTATTTTCTTATTTTGCCTTTGGCACCTCATTTTAAGCACTCATCATTTTTTCACGTTTTGTGTCATCACTATTTCAGATTATTAACAATTTATGTATTATGGCTTTGTTGTCTACTATTAAAATTTTATTATGTCGTTAGAAAAATACTCGACGGCACTTTTAATAGACCAAAGATGTGCTAGATGGCTTAGCTAAGTCTTCTCAAGTACGCCGAGAGACCTTATTGATGCTATGGATTTTTTTTGATAAAAACTGTTTTATTAGTATAAGAAGATATGTATCTTTAATCCACACTAACAAATACACATTTGTATACTAAATATATGCATATGTATTTAGGTAAGCCCTTCTGAAATAAATAAGAAAATGCGTTTGCTGTGGATCCCACAAACTAAACAGGAATGTTGGCCAAATAGACTAAAATTGCTTCTCGGTAGTAAATATACGAGAGGCTGGACGTTTGTTGAACTTTTTAAAATTTTGAACGAAATTTGAAATGTGGATATATATGGTGTTGGACATATAATGTGCCAGACTTCTATAAAATAATATAAATATAAAAAAAAGCTAAAAATGGTCAAATGTAACTTAACTTAATCAACTGACCACAAGTGTAAGTATATATTTTGGTAGTAAGATCGTCAGGTAGGCGGAAAGAGAGTTGTATTCCCAATTGTTCCGAGTAGAAGTCTATCGCTACCCCGTTTTCTGATTTGGCGCCGACCGTGTACGGCATCTTCAAATTTCGGAACTCTTTCGGTCCACGATTCTCTGCTTGGCATAGCTATGTTATGCCTAGTACTGGCCACCACAAAACTACCGCAAAGAGAAGTATGGTTCTTATCACGATGGATTATGAGCCATTCTTTTTTAAGTCGGACGGATTTCGTAAAATAAATTATGTCATGTCTCCGATTCGCTTCAAATTTTGTGGGTTCTATATATGTGGGAATCAGACCGGACCAAGAGAAGACTACCCGAACTGGACGAAACTACTAAATACTGATTATACTACTAAAAAATACAACCATGACGATTTGACGAAGGACAACGACCGAAGACCCTTTTGTTTCGCTTTGCATGAAGTAGTTGGCGTTGAGAATTCGTACAGAGCAAACCACATAAAAGTTTGTCGGCATAATCTTAATACTTTAAGTTTTATTAAAATACTATTAAATACACACATTAAACTTTTAATATAAATACTGTGTTTTATTGGCGCGAACCGAAACCCACATATATGAAATAAGCTAACATGTGTTCGAGGAATTTCTTTCTTCTTTTTTTTTCTTCGGAAATATGATCTTGTAAAGATTACATTCGCGATTATGGATAATCATGTACTTCTTCAAATCGTTATATCTCGGGTTCTGTCCATCGTAGAAACTTAATCTTAACGTTCTTTTTAAAGCAAAAGAATGGGGCTTAATACTTCTATATATAAGATGGTCATGATTGTCCTAAAGCTAACCTAACTATTAACAGTTGAACTTTTTGAAGTTGATTTGCATAGTGAAGACCAGTAAATTAGGGATTTAAAATTATAACATCGTAATCCTTGTTTAATTCTCTATAAAAACCGTGGTTAAAAAAAAATTAGGGTTATTTAAGAACGAAATTGCGTAATTTAATTATCTTTTATTTAAAAAAAAAAGAAACTTGTAATCGGTTCATAATTGGGCTCTCAAAATTCATTTGACCACAGCAACCTTTTTTGTCCCACTGTGAGTCGTCGTAAACGAAACGCCGAAAAAATTCCTTAAGAATATTTCACTTCAGTATGCTAAGATGGGCCTATATGCGGACATGACATTCACTACGTAGTTTGGTCTTTTTATTAAAAAAGTCGAAGCAAGTGTAAATTAGTTTGCTAAGTTTTCGCTAAATGAAATAAGGTTTATCTGCCACTTCCCTACTAAATACTTCTACGGCTTGCATAGTAGAGGCTTTTGACTCTCCATTGTTATCCTCTGTAGCTCGGGAGGTATTGCGTTCAGGCTTGAGCTAACATTGGTCGAAAAATTGGTAAGGGGAACATCTTTTATCTAGACTTTATTTAAAGGTCATAGAATATGTATTGCGACCGGTATGTTAGAAATAACTTTCAACATCCTTTAATATAATATCGCTCCCAACTCTCTACGTTTCAATCTTTCTTTGAGGCTAGTAGCATAATAGCACCCCAACTAAAATTTACATAGAAAACGATATTGAGTTTCGTAGTTAGATTTCCTTTTTGATATTAATGCTTCCAAGAACATCCGAATATAAATGCCTTTCATCTCATTCAAAAGAAGAATAAGACCTTACATGTGTACATATGTACATACATGCATGCATAATTACCTACATACATAAGTCAATACATTACACATTCACAAATAAGTTACTCGTAGTCAAGTGTAACCGTAGAAATATTAAGCAGAGACATCATCAACAGGCGTTTCATCAACAGTGGCAGCAGCAATAAAAAAGGACATTCATAACATGCGAACGAGCAGTGACCCAAAGCGAACACACAGTGGAACGCTTTGACGAATATATTTTCCCACAATCGCACAAAGTAAAAAAAAAACAAGTGAGTGTATGAGGGCAGTGTGTACAAGTGGCTTACGCAAACAGACAAGCTTCACAGTAGCTGCCAAGCGACTAACCAACAACAAGATTCACTTCACCAAATGATGAACCTGTTCTGTGGCTAGCAATCAGCGGCAGCAGAAAAAGCAGTAAAGTGGAGAAGGATTTCAGTAGATAGCAGATATAAAAAGGACACTCAGAAGTACTATTTAATAAATGAGCGAACGCGC
>NW_016194096.1:0-3201 GCF_001687245.7 Rhagoletis zephyria | reverse complement strand
TTTTTTTTTTTATTTTTTTATTTTTTTATTTTTTATTTTTATTTTTTATTTTTTTAATATAACTGTAGATATCAGATATTTATGCAAACGAATATTTTCCACAAAACCCGACGCAAAAGGTAAAAATGAAAGCCATTAGTTAGACTACGCGGAAATTTTCCGAATTTTTGAGACCTCTCAAGATTTTCTTCAGAACCGCTCAAGATTTGCGCGAGCCTTTTCAGGATTTATGCTTTACTTTTCGAGATCTTCGTTTTTTGGACTTTTTCGGGCTCTGCATTCATTTCGGGACTTTTCTGTTATTTTTGGGGTGTTTCGTGTTCTATTTTACGGGATCTCCCACAAATTTTTTCAGGTTTTATCAAGACTTGGGGGCTATTTTCCGGACATTTGGCTTTACTATTCAGGCATTTAATTAAATACTTCAGAATATTTTGGGGTTTCCGAGACTTTTTTAAGATTTTGTCGAACCGAGATCTACGTGTATTAATATTTTTTTTGTTCAAGGATTAAGCTTTACAGCGGTTTAACTCGAAATTTGTATTCCTTAGAATATGACGTTCTTCCAGCAAACCAGCGATATGTAGCATGGCTTGTGACTTGATTTCTCAAGTTCAATTCAGTACTTACATTCTTCTGCCAACAAATGTTGAGCTTCTGCTTTTGTGCCAAATAATTTCGAACAAAGTAAATTCCTGCTTCCTGAATGATTTAAGACAAAATTCAATTTCTCCAAGACATCTTTGTTCAGTTCCTTGGTGGTTAGGTTTAATAAAGTGGTTGGATTCTAGGGATTTGAAAAAAAAAGTGATTGATGTATGCATACATGCATATATTTTTTTCTCTTTCCAAATTCAGCTTACCCTCATGAAAATTGAAGCGCTGCCAGTCTTATTTTCATTTTTCTTAACCACTTGCTGCTGCTGCTGCGGCACTACCAGCTCATCTCCTACATTCTGTTCCACTGTGCTATTTGGCGTCGGCTCACTTAACTTCAACGCCCCCAACATATCGACCACTTCAGCATTCCCGCCATTCTCCGCTCCATCCGCACTTTCTACTCCAACAGGTATTTCATTATCAGCCCCATTTGCATTACGGTGGCTACGCCGTTTTTCTGCCGCCGTCAATGGTTTAGCCGTATCAGCGCGCGATGGCACTTTGAGGGCCCATTTGACGTGGTCTAATGTATGAGTATTTGAGCGCTTCCATTTAGATGCCGAATAAACTACGGACTCTTCTAAACGCATATCAAACAACTCCACTGAGGTAGATTTACCAGCACACATCACAATCTGTTCGTCGGTTGGCAAAAAGATGCCGCATGTCATTGGACAGGGAAATTGTTTAAGAAATTTCTCATCGTTTGTGTTGCAATTCAAATCCCAAACGCGTATACCACCATCGAAACCACAAGTGAGAAACTCTGTGGCACTGCGGTTGCTCCATTTGACGCAAGCATTAGCAGCTTTTGGATTTTTAATCTCTATGCGACGCATGGGCGTTAGAAGACCTTCTGGTGATATCGTTTTGAGTATGTGTATGTTGTTGGCATTGGCCACTACAGCAACTTGATCACTGGCTATGGGACTCCAGGAGATTTCGGTTATGTAGCGTGGCGCTAGCGGCACATCCTGCATTAGTTTATAGGAGTAGGGGTGATTGGGATTGCGTTGATACACTTGTATGTGACCCCGTTGTGTGCCTACGTAGAGTATGTGACCGCGCACTGATACTGTGGAAACGCTTTGAACCTCACGTATTACGTGGGCATCTGCGGAATGAAGAAAAAAGAGCGGACGTTAAGTTCGATTTTATTTATTTTTTTTGTTACTTTGTGGACTAATAACGTTTTTAATCAATTTAACGTTTTAATCAATAATCAATTTTACATTAGTTTAATTTGGTGGAAGTTACGAACCGACCTACATTTCGATGGTCATCTGCAATAACACAATTCAAAATTCGAAAAATAAAAATAAGAATTAGATATGGATTAGACAAACAGTTCAATGACCATCGCATTTCATAAGTCTACTTCTCGAGCTCAACGCGTTTGAATCACATTAACATCTTTATAAAGATATAAATTAATCTTTATGCCATATTTCCACTAGACATTGACATTTAAAAAATGCCATATGGAAATGAACTCAGTGACAATTTTTTTAACGTAATGACACGATTATTTTTAGTGGCCAACTATGGCATTACAATTTTGCCATTTAATGCCTAGTGGAAATCCAGCATTATGGTTGTTTTTCTTTCGTATGCAAATTAAAAAACAAACACGAATAAAATGACGATAACCAAAGTGATATCAATTAGCAAAAACATCTTATCACTAATAACGATTAATTTGGGTAGCAACGTCGGTCTTCATAAGTACATAGGCCCCTAATAATAGCGATAAATAATGTCAACAACAATATCGATAAGTTATTGGAAAAAATATTTACTATTGATAAAAATCAATATAAATATCTCGACATATACATATGTATATGGATAGGATACCCTTTTGTTGTTAACACTAATGTAGTAACCCAATTAATATTCACCAAATAACAATTTAGATATCAGTAATATCGATGAATTATTGTAAAAATTTATTTAAAATATATTGATAACGATGCACATGCATAAGTTAGCAATTTTCCATGATAAATGTGTCGTAAAGTTATCGACTAATGATATTGATAAGAGAACGATGTATGTAACTAATTTTAGTGATTTCAACGATCATCACAAAATGCTCCATCTACTTATGTAGAGGAAGGCAGCAAGAGTGCACTGCTTGTAATATATTGATTTTTCTATGGTCCTCACAACTTCGTGTAGGGCGGTTTTTGTTGACTTACCCTTATTATATATGTATTCATTATGGGCTATCGATAGTTTAGAAATCCCAGAGGAATTTCCAGGAACTTTGAAATTATTACCGGGTGCGCAGTAAAGTTTTCAGTGGTAAATGTTACCGCAAAAGTTGGTTTTCCGCTCAGTTGTTTTTAACTGTGAAACTGATCACAATGTGCTCAGGCTTTATTTTCAATTGAATGTTTCCCTCTCCTTTGTGATGCGACTGAATGGAAAGAAATTTTTTACCTGCAACGAACTCATTTGTTTAACATGGCGATGTCCTAGGAAGCAACTAATTTAAAATGCATTTGGATTAAACAACTTTAAGGTCAGTCGTTTGAA
>NW_016194095.1:0-3201 GCF_001687245.7 Rhagoletis zephyria | reverse complement strand
TTTAAAAAAAAAAGGTATCAAGCTCTTAAAAAATCACCCGTTACATACGCTTATTCTGTTGCTTGTCAGCCTGATTCATTGCTTTCAAGGCATCACATCACAAGGAATACTCAATGCAAATTATCAACTCGTGCTCGCGCGTCAATAAATATGCTAAGTAATTGTGTGCCGGGAAATTCTTATTAAGTTGGAAATACATGGGTGATGTTTGTTTTTTTTTTTTAATCTCCATCGAATTTGGTTTGGAGTCGGTTTTTAATAGCTTTGGGGAATTTTCTTTATTTTTTAGAATTTTTCGAAACTCTTCGTGATATACTATCGGTATCTTTCGAGACTTTTTTCAGGATTTTTCGAGATTTTATGATTTTTTGGAACTATTTCGGGATTACTTTCATATATAGTATTCGCAGCCAAAAATCCTAAGTACTTTTGTACTATAACGGTATTTTAGAAAAATGCAAGAACTACGATATTTCAATAAATATTAAATTAAAATTGTTGAAAATTACAACGTGGAGTAGAATTTTGGAATAAAAAAATAATATTATTACGAAACCCACTTATGACCACAAATGTGTATCTCGGTAACCAGTTTATCAATATCTACCAAACTCGCTTTCCGTATAACGGTAAATTTCAGATATACGAAAACTCCGATAGTTCAATAACTGAGGACACTAATTTACTAAGTGACAACAATCTCTTAACAATAAATAAGACTGCTATAGACTTTTATGAATTGGTCGGCGTGGCACCGCCCACTTTATGACTACAAAGGTGTATCTCCTTAACCATTTTGTCGATTTCTTCCAAACTGGGTTCAATTATATTATTAAGTCTAACTCAGCATATTTTCGAAAACGTTTGAAATCTGGAAAAACACCCCTGCCTATCGACAATATTTGATACCTGCACCGGGTATATAAAGTTCGGTTTCGCCCGAACTTATACTTCTTTACTTGCTTATTCTTATATATATTCGCTATTAACGGTTAAATTTGGTCGGCAAAATAGAAATCCAATTTTAATTCTTAAATTATAATTTTTTATATAAAGATCATAACCAATACAGCCCCTGGTATTTTTCATTATGAGACTCAAAATATTTGTGTACGTACATATGTCAAACAGCAATAATGCAGCTATTTTGTAAGATTTTATAGCCGTAAGATGTACCGTATAGACAACTTACTGCGTACGTGTTTTTCATCTTTGTGGCATAAATGTAAACGTGTAACAACCAGCGGCAGTTGCATGCGCCTTCCTAGCGGCCGTGCTTTCGCATACAAATTAATCGATTACGAGTCTTTTAACTGCGTACATAAGTATACATACATATGTAAACATATGACTAGGTAGCAAATTCGACTTGCTAAGGGTACGTTCACATAGGCAGCGGCGCGGAGTCGTGCGGAGCAGTTCCGAGCTTTCAATTTAATGTATGTTGCTATATATATATGTATATGGGGTATTCCATGAGTAAGTGAAACTTTGTACCCAATTATAAAGTAATTTATTAAAAGGGAATGCCTGATAAGTCAATGCTCAATACTTCAAATAAACGTATTTTCGAAGAAAAAATTTAGTTAAATTATTTTATTACACTGTAAATACACTCAAAACTTCAAAAAAAAAGTAAGTAAGAAAAGTAATTGAATACGTCATTATATTTGAATATAGAAGGCTCTGCAAAATCAAGTATTTACAAAGTTATTATTTTTTTTTTTTGAAGTGGGGAATAAATGTCTCCATCTTTCTTCGTCCCAAAGAAGCAATATGGCATTGAAGAAAAATAGGCATTTAAATTATATAATGGAATGAAATCACTACGGTTTTGCATGTCCCAACCGTGACAAAAAAGTTTTAAACTTCGTATTGCTTAGTTACTAATGTAGAGATTTATGATGGGCTAAGGATGTAGTAAAAAATTTCGCGTGGTCAGCTCGAAAAGTCATGGTAAACATTACTATCATAGAGAGGCCAGAGAATTCTTTGATAATCCAAAAGTCAATACTAACAATTACCTGAAAGGTTCCAACCAAGAAAATCTAGAAGTTCGCGCAACTTATAAATTCAATCCAATAAATAGCCTTTAAATGACAAAGATATATGTATGTATGTATCTGCGTACAAGTATTATAATGCCGATAACTTTTCGGATTAGACATCGATACACAAGATCTTTTCTGACGTACTATGGTTTCACCAAAGAATAGCTAAATTTGAGCCTGATTTATCCATGAAATCAGTTTTACAAAAATAACTCAACTCCAGCTACTCTTAGGGCCGGTTACTCAATGGNGAATAGCTAAATTTGAGCCTGATTTATCCATGAAATCAGTTTTACAAAAATAACTCAACTCCAGCTACTCTTAGGGCCGGTTACTCAATGGCTGGTCAACACTAACAGCAGGTTAGACATCGCTATCGACGTGATAACAGTAGTCGATATCCATGTTTAACCTCTAGTTAGTGTTAGCCAGACATGCAGAAAAATTAATATAAAATTTCATGCGTTTGCAAATAATCCTTTCTCCCATGCATTTTAACACAACAATCTGGCGGCTTCTGGCTTTCGTTTGGTATAACTATTGCCCCCTAAAATAGATCCTGAGGGCAGCAGCATATCGTGCGTCTTACAGTGACGCTACTGTGATAAAAGAAAATCGTACGTGTCCCACCCGTGACAAAAGTTGTCCCACCCGTGACAGGAGAATTTTGAATTAAATTAAATTATTAATAATTTTTTGTTATGGTTTATGCTTTGTTAGGATTGCTGGTTCTTTTCTGTATAGTAAAACATCTAATTCAGATTGAAGTGTAACAGAGCTGTGTAATGATTGAATCAATTGAGTGTGCATTCTCATTTTTTTTCGTTTAAAAAATGTGATTGTTTGATTTAAAAAATTTAACAACCACTCTTGAGATTGGTTACAAATTGCAAACACAAAATATGTAGTGTGTTATGGAATGGGTGATACCCATTCACATAGAGAATGTGAATGCAAAAAAAAACTCAATCATGTATGATTGGACGTTTATGGGAATGCAATCTGTCATTATCATTCAGTACTAATACTATTTGTTGTATCAGGGTTGAAATTTTTGTACCCAAAATGTGAAACCAGAAGATTTCCATCTCCCTTAAAATAAGTAAACAAATAAATATTTGGTGCTAAAATATTTTTCTAAGTGTTTGGC
>NW_016194092.1:0-3201 GCF_001687245.7 Rhagoletis zephyria | reverse complement strand
TAATTTTGTATCAATTTTTAAGTGATTAAGGATAAATAATTCGAATTTCATTAGATTAATGTGTTAATACATACACTCACATTCAAACATGTGTATCTTGATGAATTTCGAATGAAAAGTAGTTAAACTGCATACAAATACCTGTATGCTGCAAATATAAGTTCATTTAGTGAAGGGTATGGTGCGTGTTTGTGCATTTAATGAAAAGCGCACATTGCTGAATATACAGTAAACTTCAGGATATATAGAATGAGATCCATTCAACACTTACTATAGTGATTATCGCAACTACACGACACTTACATATTGACAAGATTTGACTATTTGTTTTATTTTTCTTCTTAATTTTAGTTATATTTTACAAAAGTACAGTTTTTTCTATAAAAATCCGTATAAATCCAAGTTTCAATGTTTGTCCAAATTAAAAAAAAAAAAAAAAAAACAAGTAAGAAAGTGTAAGTTCGGGCGGAGCCGAACATTAAATACCCGGCGCAAGTAATAAATACATATATGGCTTTTCATCTATCCGAAACCTACCAATTTTGAGTAAATTGGCGTCATGAAATTTCGAAATATTGCAGTTTCAAGCATTTCTGAAATTTACCGTTATATGAAAAGCGGCCTCAATTTTAGTCCGATTTCAATAATTTTCAACGGTTTGCTTTTATGTGGCAAGCACAATAATCATACCGAGTTTGGTACAAATTGCTAGAACGGTTAGCGAGATACATATACGTGATCATAAGTGGGCGGTGCCACGCCCATTTTCCAAAATTTTATCATAAACGTATTTCTTGGTAAAGAATTATTGCAAGCATCAATTTTGAATACATTCGCTTTTAGTATTTATTTAGTGATTTATAGAAGATTTCATATTTCTCTAAATTACTGTTATGTGGGATATCGGCGTGGTTATAGTCCTATTTTACTAATTTTTAGCCATTTGGTAAGTTCTACCCAAGCCAATAACTGCGCAAATTTGGGAGAAATTGGTGGAGCGGTTTTCCAAAAATGTACAATATTCCTATTTTTCGTCTAAAAATGATTTTTGAGTGAATAAACTTCAGTAGTTACTAAAATATCGCAGTTTTCTTATTTCTGAAAACTACCGTTATATGGAATGTAGGCGTGGTTATTTTCCGATTTTGCCCACTTGCAATACCATCCGTCCTACGCCCGAAAGAATAAACACGTACCAAGTTTCGTTAAGATATCTCAATTTTTACTCGAGTTATCGGGTGCACAGACGGACGGACAGACAGTCACCGCTTAATCGATTTCTCTTTTCATTCTGATCATTCGTGTATACATTTGCACAAGTGCGCTCGGGTATAACAAAAAGCTGTGGGTCTTCGATATTCACGATCCTAATGGGTCAAGGGTAGCCAGGAAGGGACAATGGAGGTGCAGCTGGCCCCTCAAGCTTACAAGGCGAAGTCGAATTAAAAAATTTTAATAAATAAGAAAAAAATTCATCTATATCTACGTGCGTTCTCCTGCGTCAAACGGGCTTCCTGTGCCGCTACTCTTAGTTTCTGATGAAATTTTTGCGCCACGTTCCTGCCTGTCAGCACCTTAGGCTATTGACGCTTTCACCTTTCTGCCTCTATTTTCTTCTTGGCATGAGACAATGCGTCTCAGGATGCAGAGTTGATTGCGAAAGTTGTCGAGTGTCATTGGTGACTGTAACTTTTCGACGTCGCACCTGTCGCAACGTTATCAATTTGGTTTTTCATCTTTGGTCTGCGGACTCCCAAATGGTTTTATGGATACTACCAAATAACTACAATGTTCCGTGCTGTAGCGAAGTCGATGGGCCTCTGTCCGTTGTCAGAGGTATTGCCATGAATATTGAAATTTCCTTCCGTTAGACCAAATATGTTTAGCTTTCATGCGGATTTTAACAATTCGTTCACTGATGTGGTATATTAGCCTTTGCGTCCCTACGTTAGATCCTCGCTGCGCCATTGCAAAAGCTGTCATGAGGCGTTTACTCTATGTAATTCCTCCAAAACTCAACCACCAACCTGCGCCTTTTTTCCATTGCCAAATTAATCGTATTTTTGAGGTAGGTGTTTTGACAATAATTCGTCGAAGGAATTGATATTTGAATTTTATATCTAAAAAGGCCTAAGTACATACGTAGGTATAAAATCATAGCTATCAGAATTTTTAGAATTTTAGAAGTTTTACTAATAAGAACAGCTCGGATACTTATGCAAGTGCATATTTTTGTTTAACATCACAGAAAATCCGGGCCTGGGTAGAAACTCATTATGGGAGAAAGCACATTTTCACATGTTTTGCATGTTTGCATATTTTTTCCATACTTTCATATTTTTGCATATATTTTGCATATTTCCTATAAATAAAAGTTATATAAGCACACCACCCTGAGGGAAGCAATATCTTATGGCATTTTCATTCGTCATAATTCTGCCAATAAACCAGTACCTTGGCACAATGGTTCTCGCATTCCCTCGCTCTCCAGGCGATGGAGAGGAAGGCATAACCATTGCTCGATTTCCAGGAAATTGCGTTTGCAAAAGAACAGAGAAAGTCTAAATCCTAGTGTTTTTCAAATAAGCATCAGGCCTCTTGAGTGAACCCAGCTTTGTAGTTTAGTCCTTCTTCAGAACTTTTACTAGCCTAGCCGTTTGATCCAGGGTCAAGATCGGAATTGGGCAATGCCACACCAGTAACCGCCACACAATGACTCTAAGAGGCCGCAGTTTTCCTTCTCTTGAAGTCGGTGCATCCACTAGGGTCCCACTGGCTTCTGGAGTAGCCTCCGTATATCTGGACCGCTTACTGGATGCAGCGACAGGAAAAGTTCCGTCAGCCGCATAAGAGGGTTTCCCCTGAATGCTTTTCTCACCGACCGACCCCCCACCCCCCTGATTCTACCTCCTTCCCTCCTCTTCTTCATCGTTTACAGCGAGCTGCTTCTCGACCCACATCCCGTGCAAGAGATTGGTTCTCTTCAGACTCTGAAGACGAGAGGATTAACATTACTTCACCACTCTCCTCCAGGATGCCCTCCGGGTCTATGACGCTGGGGACTTTGACAATGGTTGGGGCCTCCAGAATCCGAGCCCCTGCCCCAAATGCGGATGGATTTCCACAGATACCATTAAAGTTGTTTAAAGAGTTTACTAAATAAAAGTTGTTAATAAATTTCAAGATATTCGTTTAACAAAA
>NW_016194091.1:0-3201 GCF_001687245.7 Rhagoletis zephyria | reverse complement strand
GTTCGGCTCCGCCCGAACTTAGACTTTCTTACTTGTTTTATTTGTATTTGGTAAACAATTACGGCACGCTTTCGTGCATATTTAGAAAGTTTGTTTTAAAAATATTTCTTTTACTATTAACATATTTTTGAAACTTGGCTCATTTTGAACCAATCATTGAGAAGGGTTCATTCAAGGAGTGCCATTTGATGCCGAAATTCGACTTCGTTTATAATTTTTCACCATCGCGTTCGTTTTACACGCTGTCTTCGTCTTAGGTTCGTATGCTTATTCGCCTTCCTATTGGTCTTTGTACTCCTCTTCGTATTCGTCTTTGTATTCATCTCCATACTCGCCTTCCAGTTGGTCATCGTATCAGGGTTGCCGTTTTGGGCTTTTCCTACCAAAATTGGTAGGTTTTTTCTCGTTGGTAGGATGGTAGGATGCTTAAAATTTTGGTAGGTTTTTTGCTCATAAAACAGAAAACATATCTGTCAGCACTGTGACTTGCCAGAATATGTTATTTTTAATTATACACAAAAATTAAAAAGAATTTGGAAGACCTCACAGTTTTTAAGCGCAACTCGAAGAAATTAATGGCATACCCGCAGCGCGCAGATTATTCCCCCAGCCCGGTGGCTCCTAGACCCAGACATTTGGCAAGTCTAAACGTGAGGTTTATTTTTACCTTACTTATTTATGTACATATCGTCCTTTAAAGTACAGAACCGCGTATCAACAAAAATTATTTACTAGAGAGTAAAACCACTCAAATTTCAAAATGGTTACTTTTTTTATAAAGCAATCGCATTTCTGGATAGTATATTTCAGGACGAATGGATAAGGCTTGAGCCAAGATCCAATTTTTGGCAAAAAATGTCAGTTACGCGGTTTTGCAGAACGACGATACACGGTTTTGTACTTTAAACGACGATATATATACTTTATAATAAACATGTGTATGCAAATGAGTGATGTATAAAAATTCTATGTCGGAAATTCATTTTCTGCTCCGATTTTTCACGTCACTTACTCTGAAGGCTTTATTAAAACTAAAAACTAGAAGATTTTTTTGCCACTTTTTCGATTTTTCGAAATTTACTCGAATTTTTGAGGGTGTAGAAGTCAAAGGACCTCAGATTCGGGTTCAGTGGGTTGAGTTGCTTGTCGGTAGGTGGGTCTGGTTAAAAGCACACACCACTTTTTTGTGTGCTATGTATAATATATACTTATATATGTATATACCAGCTATTATTCTCATATTTTTGTTTATTGTAATTATAAAACCCAGCAAAAAAAATTATTTATTGCCGTAAAACGCCGGGTTCTTAAATGGTAGAGAAGAAGCCATTTTAGTAGATTTTTGAGTCAGCTCTTGGTAGGAAAGAAAGTTTTTCAGTGGTAACCCTACATCGTATTCGTTTCAGTGCTATTTTTTTAGTATTCTTCTTTGCAATCATCTTCGTATTCCTCTTCGCATTCATCTTTGTATTCGTGTGTGTGCAGTAGGGAGTTTTAAGTACGTGGAGGCTTTTGATCAAGAGAAATTTAAGGCACAGCAAATTCATTTTTCTGCTTAAAAGGGTAGTTCTTCGTAAAATAACTGCGCGTCCCAAATTAAAAATTTTATTCAGCATTTCCTCAATCGTCAAACAGACGCTTTTTAATTTTTAGATTGTTATTTTAAAAAGAAAATATATTTTTTAAATTCATTTAATTTTTAGGAACGTTTGTGTTTTCTTATTTCTATTCACTTTTTTCGCTTTAAATTAAAATTTTTTTATTATGATCTTAATAATTTTTGCAAATTTAATTTTCCTTTAATTTTCAGGAGCCTCTTAATTTTTTCTTGATTTAATTTGTTTTTTTAATTTTATTTATTTAAATTTTTAGATTTATTTGTTTTAAACAGAAAGGTATATTTTTTACTACACCTAATTTTAGGAATGTAATTAAACTTTTCCTTTTTTTTGTTGAATTTAAGAAATTATTATTTTTTATGAGGCCATTTTTGATGAAAAATGTTGTGGAAAATTAGCAATAATTTACAAACAGTATGTATATGTTATAACTGATATTTTGGAGGTCACCACATCTCCACATTCGCCTTTTTAATTCGATTCACTGGGACTTGAACCAGCAACTCCGACTGAGCTAAGTTTGCACTTTTAGGGGGACAAAAAATAACAAAAATCTAATTTTTCTAGTCTTTAATTTGTTTTATTTTTTTGATTTAAATTGTTTTTAATTTTCATTGAATTTCATTTAATTTTGAGGAAACTTATTGCAAAAAGACAACCAGATTACGCTGAGACATCCTCGCTAGCAGATATTTCAATAAGGCTTTCTAAAGACAGAAAATAGCTTTCAAGATAATTGCCAGAATTTTGTCTTTCATTATAATGAGTTAAAAGACAGTTGCCCGAATTGCTCTATTAATTTAAGAGTTGAGATGCTATCGAGAAAATCAGTTCCATATTTGCTTAAAAATATTGCGGCTATCAAATTACTCACACATATATACATACATACATATGCATATAGAAAGGTTAAAATTTTTCAAATATATTCATAGAATTCAAGGGTTTACTTGAAATCGTAAAGAAATTACATACAATCAAGATAAAATTAGCCACAAATACATATTTTTTTTGACTTGCTTAAAAAGCGCATATCATAACATAAATTCACCCACTCTGCGCAGCTATGTGAAAATTTATGCAGGCCTGCTCATTAATGCCGATTTATAAAACCATAAAAAATGGTAGAGAAAAAAGGGAGGACCAATTTGTAAACATTACAAATAAAATTAATGCATAAAGAAGCAATTTATCGGTTTGACCAAGCGAACAGATTCCGATTCAATGAGTCGACGTTGGATACGAGCAAGGCATAAAAACATGTGGAGCTAAATAGCTGAAAGCTTACAACAAAAAATAGATATATACATCCCAATTTGCCACAGGCCGAGGACGAGTTCAAATCGACGTCGTTATAACCAGTGTTGCCAGGTCTTTGAAGGGCGAAATCATCAAGTTGGTTATCAAAAAATCGGAATTTGCATGTAAAGATCGTCAGCATATAAAAAATTTAATTAAACGAAATTAATGAAGCTCTTTCTTTTTATTCTAGCTAGATTAAAATTTGAACTTTTTTACGAGTTTTTAGTTGTATTTTAGTATATTCAAAGTTGAGAACCAGCCAAAGCTGCACATAAAGAAA
>NW_016194090.1:0-3202 GCF_001687245.7 Rhagoletis zephyria | reverse complement strand
GAGCGATTGCCCACAACGAGCAACGGCCATGTTCAACGGCAACAGCAAATCTAAACATGTGATCAGGAAAGAAAGAGGAACGTTGCTTGTCTAATGCATGACGGCAAAAAACGGCTGGGGAAAAAAGGCAAAAAGGCAAGATGGAAAAGAAGAAAATGAAGAAGAAAGGCTGGCGAGCGCAACGATAGATCTCGATAACGACAACGACGACGGCGGCGGCGGCAAATGCGGCAGTGGAAACGGTTGTAGACTTTGCTGATGCAGAAAAGAAACCAAGAAAAGAAAGAGAACAGCAACTACTCGTCTTAGCTTGGTTTTTTTCTGCTGCTGTTGTTGCCGTTTCCTCACTGTGGCACCTTTTGTCCGACAATGACAATGTCAAGCTCAGGCAGCACATGCAGCACTTAAGTCAGTCAGTGGCTGAATCACAAAAAGGGAAAAGGAAGAAGGGGAATAAGAAGGGAAAAGAAGAAGAGAATGCCAAGATGAACGTCAAGCAAATGTGAACCAAATTCAAATGTCATGCTTACATTGGTCGTCGCCATTAAGCCGTCGCCGTCGTTGTCGGGTGGTCGTCGTTGTGGCAACTTTGTTGCGCACTTGAACTGCTGCCGCCGTTGCTACTGCTGCTTTGGCCAACTCTGGAACGGTGAAAAGTTCTAAGAAAACTTACCAACAGACAGATAGTTCCTCCATTAATTCATAAAGCAGACCTAAAGATAGAATAAAAGAGGAAAACAGTATGAGAAAAGAAGGAAGGAAGAAGAAGAAAAGCATTGCAGGAAAGCTAAGAATAGATTGGCAATTGAGAGACTTACGTGGAACTGGCCGATGGCGGATGACATTTCACTAACAAGTGGTTTCCACAGATGCCAGACAAAACTGATTGATTAAGGTATTTGCTAAGGTGACGCAATTAACAGGAAAAGAGAAGGATATTAATGGTTTTGTGAATTTAAATTGTAAATTCAATTAAATTGCATAACAAAGGCGGCAGTGTCAACACACACACACACACCAGTTTTACAGTCAAACTCACATCATCACTAGGAAAGTTTGACATGTGAAGTCAAGTGTAAGGCACAGCAAAAAAACACAAAAACGATGATAAGTAAAAGTGAAATGGATCCACAAAAAGNAGAAAGTTTGACATGTGAAGTCAAGTGTAAGGCACAGCAAAAAACACAAAAACGATGATAAGTAAAAGTGAAATGGATCCACAAAAAGGTGGAAAAAGAGAAAGAAAGAGAGAGAGAGAGAGAGAGAGAGAGAGCGTAACAACAACAAAAAAAGATGCGAAAGATCAAAACCAAACAAAAAGTGTGAGAGTGAGTAGTTGTTATTCATTGGCAAACAGCACACACAGACAGACAGGCTGACTGGCAAACACTGTGAAACAGACAGACAGACAAACAGCTTTTGAAACAAAAAATGNGGTGGAAAAAGAGAAAGAAAGAGAGAGAGAGAGAGAGAGAGAGAGAGCGTAACAACAACAAAAAAAGATGCGAAAGATCAAAACCAAACAAAAAGTGTGAGAGTGAGTAGTTGTTATTCATTGGCAAACAGCACACACAGACAGACAGGCTGACTGGCAAACACTGTGAAACAGACAGACAGACAAACAGCTTTTGAAACAAAAAATGACAATTGAGAAGACAGCCCCTGACTGACACTGTCTTCAGGGACATCTTCTGGGCAATCGGTGATGAGGAATGGGAATGGGCTGGTGCTCTGTCAACAAAGTTTGTCTGCACTCAGTTGGTTTCATTGGTATTGTTGCCTACTACTACTACTACTCACTGCAAGCAGTGTTGCTTCCTTTGGGGACAAAAACGACGACGCGTGGGTTCGATGAACGAGGTGCAGTGCAAGGATGGGCAGATTGTTCTAGAAATCTAAGGTTGAATTTTCTGCAGTTCTAGAGAATTTTTTCCTTTCATCCTCGACCCATTAACACAACAAGCCGGTGAGTGGGTGTAGGTGAAGGAGGAATAAAGGTTGTGTGTGTGTGTGACGTCAACGCTAAAATGCTGCCAATGTTTGGTGGTCTATTATTTTCCCAGTAGTGCAAGCGGTGCCTGCGGATTGAGGGATGCTGCTGTTGATGATGATTGAAATACTGAGAATCGTCGGCTGATTGAGGAGGAAAAGAAGAAGAATGACACAGTTTTCTATCTTTGCTCACTGATTGAGTCCGTTTTTGTTTGCCTGACTACTTTTTTTCTAAATTCAGTTGGACGGAAACGGAAGCCCAACACAAAGAGTGCAGGCGAGCGGGGGATGGGGTAAAAAACGAGAGAGATTCAACAAGAGAAAAGCTCTGATACAAACAGAATAATATGCGGAGGTATTCAGCCGACAAACGGTGATGCTGCAGACAACGGTGTGACTCTGTGTGTTTGAACGAGCGATCGGTTGAGTGAATAGAGAGGAAGGGAGGAAAAGGGAAAAGAGAAAAAGATGAAAACAGTGACAAAGACAAAGCAAATATTTGCGCAGCAGTGTGCGATGCGACCGAGAGTTGACGTATAACAGCGGTAATAGTGGTAGTGGTGGTACTGATGCGGCCATATATTGGCAATTATTAATAAAAAGAGACTAAAGAAGGCAGGGGGAGATATTTGCCAGCACTGAACACATACCACTGATGTCTGCTCAGTCAGTCAGGAAAGCAGACTTTTGAGCTTCAGTTCATTGTCNCTTCTCACTGTGCGATGCGACCGAGAGTTGACGTATATCAGCGGTAATAGTGGTAGTGGTGGTACTGATGCGGCCATATATTGGCAATTATTAATAAAAAGAGACTAAAGAAGGCAGGGGGAGATATTTGCCAGCACTGAACACATACCACTGATGTCTGCTCAGTCAGTCAGGAAAGCAGACTTTTGAGCTTCAGTTCATTGTCAGCCTACTCAGTTTATCCCCCTCTCCTCTTCTCCTTCTCTTTTTCCTTTTCCTCAAACCGACAACCTGTCCGCTGTTGCTGAATCAAAGCCAAAGTAGTACCCGCCGACTCCCTCTTCACACCTTCTTTGCACTTTCTCCTGCAATTCCTCGTGGAATACTACCCCCTCCACTTACTCTTTTCTACATTCTCCTACATGTGTCTTTGTGGTTCTGCAAACTGCAATGCAACTGCAGCAAAGGCAGCATTTCCGACACGCACTGAAAAGTGCACTGCAATTTCAATGACAATAGCAGT
>NW_016194089.1:0-3202 GCF_001687245.7 Rhagoletis zephyria | reverse complement strand
GGCTGCCGAGATAGGTCGATCTTCCACTCAGCCATCGATATGTACTTATTTGTGTCGTGATATCTTTGTAATTAGTCATGCAGAAAACAGCTGCCGGATACGCTCCCGCAATCGAGTGTAGATAAAGCAAAAATTAAAGACTTAATAAAATTACGTACATATGTTTTATGTCGCTGGGCTCAACTTCCGATCGTCGTTTCGCGCCAAGTGCTCAAGCGAACAATTACTGTACCACACTTCTAAGAGTAACCGCTAATTCAGTAAAAAAAAGTGCTTGCAAAAAAATTACCGAATAAATAATTGTCTAATTGTTTTTTTCTGACTTCAGTCTGCACAAATTTAAATGATAAAATTATAATAGATATTTTACTCACAAAAGTTCAGTAGTTTACCTTTTTACTTGCATACTTCACTGAACACTTTCATATGTGCATGTATACATATGTATGTGTGTATTAGTGTGGTCCAAAAATTCCCTACGATTGAGAGCATTACAATTCCGACTTTACTGTTTTAGACCACCCTAATGTATGTACATCCATATGTAGCTAGGCAACCCGTTAAGCGTTTTGCGCTTCATTAGCGCGCCACGCCACATGCGTTTCGATGAGATCATGCCAATTGACGACAAAACAAAATATAAGATGTCAAAAATAAAAATAAAAAAATAGCTGCTCGAAGTGATGATGCACAATGCAGACAGGCGAGTAAATAAGTTTTTTTGCTCTTCTTTCCGTAAATGTGTAAAAAAAAACTACATAACTATAAATATTGAGTGAATGAGTGCATAAGATTGCTGAGTTTATTTGCAAAACTGGCTTCAAACATGTGATTTTTCACGTGTACATGTACGTATGTATGTAAGCAAATGAGTGTGTGTAAACATACAAACTTCAAGCAATGATATATTTTATTCTGGCGCAATACATATTTGCGAAAAATTTTTAATTTTTGATAAGAAATTTGTAGTCATAGATGATTTATCTATGCAGTCAATACATTACAGGCACAGGTAACTTGAACTTTACTTTATTTACTTTCAAAGAAAGACTTCACTTTTTTTTTTTTTGATTTAGTCAGAATAGCTCAAAAAATGTACATACCTACATCGAATTGCAAAGTAAATTTCTATATATTATTTTAATGCTTTCTTGAAAAAAAAACTACTTTAATTACATTGAAGAATGTTTCTTCTTTGTCGGAAATGAGCTGGCCGTTTTTAGTTAAAATAAAAAATATCGTCTCTTACGCGTATCTTATATGTTTGTTACATGTAGCACTCTTGGCATTTAGATATATAAAAGGGGCGTGAGTGCCAGGATCACATTAAATGTAATGTGTAAACATATGAGTCTCGAACCAGTGCAGAAATGGTCCCGAACTAGACATGAAACGGTCTCAAAAAAGTCCTAAACGTTCGGAACTTGTCTCCAAACTACCTCGAAATGTTAGCGAGCTGGACCCGAAAAAGTCCGGAGCTACTTCCGAACTGCTATCGAACTAGTTCCGAAAAATGTCTGAACTAGTGCCCGAAAAAGTGCCAATCTCTGGCAACGAGCAGTGTTGTTAGAACAGCTGCTTAGATACGTATTCATTTGGACTATTTCCTTCTGAATTCATATTGGTTTACACTTGATGGTTTAAGCAAATTTATCCCCCACTATAACCCAATTGAAAGTATTTTCAGTAAAACTATGCAACGGAAAGTTTTAGTTGTAGGTTATATTTGTGTTGTAGAATACTCTTAGCAAGTACTACAACCACTTGCAAGAGCGGTAAGCAAAAGCTGTTTCTAATGAAAAAGTGGTAGTTAAAAATTTTCTGTCGAGTTAATACCCATATATGTATGTGATAGAGTATGTAAATATTTGTCGGTAAGGTTAAAGAGGCCACCCAGATGAGGATGTACACTGTACATAGATCTTTTTATTATATTCATAATACGTTTCATAATAATAACAATAAATTGGTGTTTACATAATAGGTCAGGGTTTGGCTAAGCTACTAATCCGATTTGTGGTGTTCATTTTGATTTTGTCACACAAAGGTATGTGACCTACAGGATTACGCCGACTCATAACGGTGATTTTATTTTTAATTAGAAGCTGTTTTCATGGCAGATTTTGAAAAGTTTGATACAAAACGACCTTTTGTTTTGCCAAGATTGGGCAAGAGTGGCAGAGCAAGGCTGTGACCTTCACTTTCTGCTGTGATAAGAAACAGAGCCCTGGAACTCCTATTAACCAACATGTATGAGATATGTATATCGATCGAACCAATATTTTACTTGTCAACTCAGTGTAGTACTTACTCGTAAACATTAAGCCACAATTCACAACATATAAGGGACGTTTGCCGTTCATAAAACCTAACTATGGCAGGGAGTACTGTGTCTGCCCTTGTCATTAAGAATGCTGCTCACCTATTATTCAACACTCGAAAGATTTTGTAGCGCAGATCATGATTTGAAAGACGTAACATTGATCCAGCAAATGAAAACTTAGTCTGAGTGACAACTCCTGCGTAGTCGTATATATTGACTTCATTTAGCCCAGCGATTTAGCCAGCGGCGTCGTTATATACGCTAGAAGAGCTTGAGTAAGCATCTTGGAGTAGTATGCTTCTTCATTCAATGCTGGCGCCAACCTGTAGTTCTTGAAATTTTTCTTACAATTACCCAGATATTTCTTAAATCGATTATTCCCTCTCAACTTCGCACTTAAAGCCGAACCGTCCATTTAACATGTTTTTCCGCATCATCCGAAGAAGGTTCTCGCTGCACAAAAATTGAAAATTGAGTTAGCTTTTTACGCACGCCGCTCAATTTCGGTTGATCCCATACAAGTTTTATGAGCATGAGAAATTTTTTGCAGATAATTGCCGGCATGCGTGAAGGTTGCCTGATCATCACAGAGTTCGGTGTATTGAAATGAGGTCAAAAGACTATATTTCCAATAAAAAAACGTATGTCGCTCATTTTGTAGTGCACAAAAGTTTATGTTATAAAACTGTGGTTTTACGGGTTTAAAATTTTCCTCAAGCCAGCTGAACTTTTTGACATTTCATCGAAATGTGTATGTAATCTTCATAAAGTATTAGTATTAAATTATAAGCACTAAAAATGTTGTTAAAATCATTCCTACGCCTACTTCCAGCAAACGATTTCAGCGAATTTATAGCTTTTTAGCTACACGCACGTTGC
>NW_016194088.1:0-3202 GCF_001687245.7 Rhagoletis zephyria | reverse complement strand
AATATTTTGTTGAACGTGCGGATTATTTCAAGGATCTCTTCAAATGTTTAAAAACGACTTGGTTTGTTTCAAAAAGATTTGGTTGTTATTGTTTGTATCTGCAATGATTTATTGTAATGAAGTCTGTTGTATTTAAGTGTCATAATAAGTAGAGCTACAATCCCCAGAGTAGAGTTAAGTTATGTAAAGTAAAATTTCGTAACCATTTTGTTAAAGGGCACAGAACATTGGAAACCATGTTCCCGATTAATATAACGAATTATGTGGGCCAAACCATACCTTCCGAACCGTTAAAAAACATGAGGAGAATTAGGAACGGCAAGTGGAAGAAGTACATTCTAAATAGGCTGTAATGGTATGAATGAATGAGAAGAAATAAAATTCAAATTATATGGAATGAATGAAATGAAGTGAGATGATACACAATGAAACGAATCAAAATCGAATGGAATGGAATGAATTTATATTAAGTGAAACACAATCAAATGAAATAAGTTAAAATTGGCTAAGGTAAAATTAAATGAAAAGAAAAGAAATGAATGAAACTTAGGTTAGGAAACGTTACCCATCCTGGGATTAGCTGCTGCTACTCACATATCTGTCCAGGATTTTTTCTCTGAAAGAAAATCTATGAAAGTTTAAATAAAATTTGTGGTCGTATTCAATTATTTCTACAGGGTGACATTGAATTAAAAATACGAAGTGATAATAACTAAGTGTATACAAATATTAAAAGCTTGTTCAGAAAGCATCTTTATTTCAAAACAGAAAATTCGGCCACCTTTAACCGATTTAAAAAAAATGCAGCGCTCTTTGACAATCATTTTTTATAAATAAATACTGTTTAGAAAAAACCTAACTGCCTTCAGGTATGTCTCCTTTCGCTACGCTCCAGGTATTGGATAATAAAACAGTTTCCACTGATGAGAAACTATTCACCGTAGATTGGAGAAATTTTTCCATTAATTTAGTCAATAGGAACTCTTTGAATAGATTTCGTCTAAAATAATACCGACCGATCTATACAAAAAAGAATTTTCCTAGTGATATATGTATGTTGATCGTGGCTGATCAGAACATTTCTAAAGCACCCAATCTGTGAACGTGTAGCTAGAGAGAAATATGTATCAACCAAAAGCCGCTAATGTGAAAAAGCACTTCTAAGCTTTCAATCGGAACCTCTTAACTCGTATTGCTGTGGTCCTAAGGCTCTTTGATGCGCTTTACAGGGCAACTCCGGCTAAGATAGTAAACCAATAGCAGAAAAGTCCTAGAAAAAAAGCTCTCTCAAAAGTACTTGTATATAATTTAGCTCGCGTCGTTCCAACAGTCGGAATGGTCGAGTGGTAAAGCACCGGTGTGCTAATCAAAGCATCCGAGTTCGAGTCCTAATGCAGCGGAATATTTTTTTTTATCTAAATTTTTTTCGTTTTTACTATAATTTTTTAGATTTTCTGTTTATATACGGAATATATGTATATATTTTTTTATTTGATTCAATTTTTACAAACCTATTTTATGTACTTCTTTTCTTTCTCAATAAATTTTATTTTCTTTATTGGTCGTGCTGCTGTTTTAAAAAGAATATTTTTTTAATTTCATTTAATTTTTAGGAACTTATTTAATTTGTTTAATTTTGTTTAATTTTTCAGTTAAATTTTCTTTTAATTTGTAGATTTTATTGTGTAAAAAAGAAATATACTTTTTTCAGTTTCATTCACTTTTTAGAAATATATTTAATTATTTTTTCGTTTTTTTTTTTAATTTGATAATAAAATATTATATTGTTGATTTAACTTTTAGATTTTATTGCTTTAAAAATAAGGATCTTCTTAAATTTTCTAATAGTTTTTTTTTGTCCGTTTTTAATAATTACTTTTCATTTTTAAGTACTCTTTCCTTCTTTTATGGTTAGATTTTTCTCTTTTATAGTTTAATTTTCTTTTATTTATTAACTTTTTCTGGTTTAAAACGAAAACTTTTTGATAAAAGGCTAACAGCATAACGCTAAGACCTCCTCGTTAGCAGATCCTTCAATTGGTCTTTCGAAAGACAGTAAAGAGCTTTCAAGATAGTTGCCAGAATTGACAATTGCCTTACGAAAGATTTTTGTTTTTCGAAAGATTGTGATGAGTTGAAAGACAGTTGCCAGAACTTCCCTGTTATAGTGATGTTCGTCATCGTGACCACAGGACTTAAAATCGGTTAGATTAAGTTAATTTGGCTAGCTGTGTNCTTTGCTCCATGCATTTCCTACAGTGGTACCCAGCAGTAATTCTTATTTTCAACGCTTGTGCCACACACAAAAAGTGATCTGCCACGAAACCAGATATTGTTCCGCAGTTTTTTCGTGACAACGTCAGCGAGTTGCTTCTTCGTTGTTTGGTTTTCACTTAACCTTCACAGTTTTGAAGACAGATGAACCTTTTCACCTCGACACTACTTGCTTTTGTATAACTTTGTCGATTTAATTTTTGGTAACCTCTCAACTATTTAATTTTTTTCGATGTATTTGTGTCTTCGAACTTACTTGATATGCAGCTCACTCACGCAGCTATCCTTTCTAATGCCTCTCTACTTCTTACAAGTAAAGTGTGGCACGATTTAATTGCCCCTTTTTCTTCGTTCATAGTCTGGAACCACTTCTATCAATCAAGACGGCGTACTATGCAGTCTCTATTAGCGACATAACGCCCATTTTTCGGTACAAATCGCGATGGACGAAAAACTGAGTGGCTTTACATGGCTCGTCTGAGTAAAGACCCGTTCTGTTTTGCGTAATATTTTTAAATAAGTATGTAGGTATATTCAAAATTAACAAATTCGAATAAAAATATTGAATAGAAAACAGCATCACATTAATTAGAAATGTAAATTCGCTTCGGTTGAAAATTTGCACTCAAGGATCTGACCAGACAAAATTTAAAAATAGAAATGTGTATGAAATACTTACAAAATGTAACGGGTGATTTTTTTGAGGTTAGGATTTTCATGCATTAGTATTTGACAGATCACGTGGGATTTCAGACATGGTGTCAAAGAGAAAGATGCTCAGTATGCTTTGACATTTCATCATGAATAGACTTACTAACGAGCAACGCTTGCAAATCATTGAATTTTATTACCAAAATCAGTGTTCGGTTCGAAATGTGTTCATTGTGTGAATTTTGTTCAGCGATGAGGCTCATTTCTGGTTGAATGG
>NW_016194087.1:0-3202 GCF_001687245.7 Rhagoletis zephyria | reverse complement strand
TTAAGTACCCAACGGGACTGAAAGTTAGCTGCTCCCCAAAGGAGCAAGTGCGGAGCAGTACAAAAGCAAAGTAAAAAAGAAATTTTTAAATTTCTAACAATGCTCAGAAATAAATATCATTCTGAGTAGTAACATAAATATTTTCTTTTGAATAAAAGGTAATTTATGTGCAAACATGTATGTAGGTGATGTCGTATGCGTCGGAGCTTAGGCGGAAGAAACAGTTGGCGTCAACCTTCTCCATCCGTGGGAGAGTTTTTGTACGGCTTAAACCAAGCGAGGAGCCCAAACTGGTGAGAAGCAGGGCCGAGGTTAATGCTCTTATTAGCACTAGAAAATAATTATGTATATGTTCGTTNTGTATATGTTCGTTTTGAAATCGTATTTTTTATGTATTTATGTTTTGAAATCTTTTTGTTTTGCCTACGCTTTGTGGTTACTCATTTTTCAGCTGATGGATTTAAACCCCAGTAGGAAATCTGCCGGCAGCATTGATGAAAACCATAAAATTTTAGTAAATATTTTGTGCAAAGAGTCTAGTGGCCTAAAAATTGTGCATTTTAATGCGCGAAGCCTTAACGGTGACAAAATGGACTACGTTAGGAATGTCTTTGGGGGATCGGGCGTTGATGTTATCTGTGTCTCAGAAACATGGTTCAATTCTAATATTCCTGACTATTATTAATGAATCCCACACTATAATCGTATACATCACGATCGAACAACAAAAAAAGGGGGAGGTGTTGCAATATATTACAGATCTACCTTAAAAATTAAACTTTTAGCTAAAACGAATAACCCTGAAACGGAATTTATTATTTCTGAAATTTCAGACGGTGTAACAAAAGTACTAGTGTCCTGTGTGTATAATCCTCATAGGTGTTGTGTGTTAGATTCGTTTTTTGTTGAGTTATCCGCGTTTTTAATTGAATATGAATATTATGTTATATGTGGTGATTTTAATGTTAACCTGCTGTTAAACGACTTGTATACTATTAAACTACTTGACCACGTATCCGCTGCTGGTCTTGCTGTAGTCAACAAGTCCTTACCAACAAGATACGCCAACAATTCGAAACCTAGCTTGCTAGACCTGGTTATTACGTCTAATCTTGACCATATTCTTAAATTTGACCAAATGTCTTTTGTCTCTGACCATGACCTAATATTTTGTGCATTAGATGTGTCGTTGAGTTGTCCTGCTGATAGTATTATTTTTATGTATCGTGATCGGAAGTCTGTTAACGTTACTGATGTGTTCGTTGATTTGTCAAATGTTAACTGGGATAGCTGTTGGTTGACGATCATGTCCCTGTCCGCATTGTTAGGGCTATGAATACCTCCTGTCCTTGGTACACTAATAAGGTCAGCTCAGCTATAAAAACTAGAAATAAATTGTATGCAAAATGGAGAAGAACCAACTCTGACGTTGCTTGGTCACAATACAAGGCTGCAAGAAATAAAGCGACTGTCATTACAAGAAATGCAAAGCGGTTGTACTTTAGTTATAAATTGAACCCGTCACTATCGTCAAAAGATTTATGGCGCAATTTGAAAAACCTAAATGTGCATGGAAAACCTAAGTCTGATTGTAAAATTAACTCAAACACACTCAACGACTATTTTATCAGTGTCAGCAGAAACAGCAAAAGTCCTCCAGCTGAAATTTTCACTAGCAATGTTGCTCTAAAAGAAGAGTTTCAATTTGACGGAGTAAGTGAATCAGAAGTCTTGAAATCTGTGATGAGTATCAAGTCTAATGCCATTGGAGAGGATGGGATATCTTTGAAGTTTGTGAAACTTGTGCTGCCTTTTTTTCTGAGAACTCTAACTCATGTCATTAACCACTGTTTCACAACTTCATGTTTTCCAACAGAATGGAAAAAGGCTGTCATTATTCCTGTAGCCAAAAAGAGCACTGCTACTTATCCTAGAGACTACAGACCTATAAGTATTTTACCAGCCTTCTCAAAAGTATGCGAGTCGTTGATGGCAGGGCAGATTTCCTCATTTGTACAGGAAAATAATTTATTATCGCCATTGCAGTCAGGGTTTAGACCAAGCCATAGCTGCTCTACGGCTATGTTGAAAATAGTTGACGATATACGGATACAGTTTGACAATGGTGACCTATCTCTTCTTTGCCTTCTGGATTTTTCTAAGGCATTTGACTTGGTGAATCATGACCTGCTTTGCAAAAAACTTAAATACCACTTTGGTTTTTCTGATAGCTCTGTTAAACTTATGATCAGCTACCTTGCAGGAAGAACTCAAAAGGTAATGTGTAAGACTGGCTCCTCTTCATCTAAACTTGTTGGCTCGGGTGTGCCGCAAGGTTCTGTCCTTGGCCCTCTTTTGTTCAGTCTTTTTGTGAATGATGTATTCTCTGTGTGCCACTATGTCAACGTCCATGCTTACGCTGACGACATTCAATTGTACTTGTCCAGTCAAATTGGTCTTGTTGAAGATTTGTGTTTTAAAATTAATAGTGACCTGTATGCAATTTCACAGTGGGCCCACGATAATTGTCTTTGCTTAAATGCTGCAAAGTCGTATGTGTTGCCCATTAGTAAACGTGTAGTACATGTGGAAGATATTCCAAAACTGTTTATTGGTAATAGCGTCCTGATTATGACTGACAAGATAAGAAATTTAGGATTTGTTGTTAATTCTATGTTGAGCTGTTCTGACCATGTGAATAATGTTGTAAGTAACGTGTATGCTGTTTTACGTAGATTAAGAATGTCAGCGTCGTTTACACCCTTAGATACAAGAAGAAAGTTAGCTATTCAGCTTATAGTGCCGCAGATCACGTACTGTGGGTTAGTGTATAGCACGTTTAACTCTATTTCGTTTCACAAAATTGATGTTGCGTTTAATAACGTCACACGTTACGTTTACGGCCTCAAAAGATATGACCACGTTTCTATGTGGAAAAACAAAATTCTAGGATGCAGCATTTTTGAATACTTAGCGGCTAGAAATTGTATATTTATGTATAAGCTTANTAACGTCACACGTTACGTTTACGGCCTCAAAAGATATGACCACGTTTCTATGTGGAAAAACAAAATTCTAGGATGCAGCATTTTTGAATACATAGCGGCTAGAAATTGTATATTTATGTATAGGCTTATAGAATTCAAAACTCCAAAATACCTTTTTGAAATTAAAATCAACAAAGTCTAATAGAAATCAAAGT